>NW_028261382.1:24948591-25218591 GCF_051295495.1 Thamnophis sirtalis
ATGCAATGAACAGTTGCAGGGACTGGATAGGTCTCGTCTAACCAAGGGAAGCGCTAGAGGTGACATGACAGCATTTGAGGGGCTGTCAGAGAAAAAAGGAGATTGAGCCAAAGTCCCTGAGAGTGCAAGATTGTTCAAGAGAAATCCAACCTAGAACTACAGAGAAACTTCATGTCAGTGAGAACCATTGGTCAGTGGAATGGCTTGCCTTTACAAGTTGTGGATTCCCCATCACTGGAGGAGGTTCTCAAGAAGAGACTGGACAGCCACTTGCCCAGAATGGCCTAGGATCTCCTGTTTGAGCTGTGAGCGGTGAAGTAGAAGACCTCCAAGGGCCCTTCCAACCCTGTTATGCTGTGTTCTAGCTTCTTCACAACCTCTTGGCATCTTGCCATCCTCACCAAGCAGCTTTCAATCTTCTTCCTTTCCCTTCTCATTTTGACAACAATGATAATAAGTCCAGTCTCCACCACAGAATCTCCCTGGTTCTTCACAGATCAAGGCTTCCATGCAGAAACCCAAGCTGAACAGTTAATTCTCACTTTTTTTAATAATGAACTCAGAGATGGGGTTAGCTTAGATTTTTATAGGAAAAGAGAGCTGCGTGTGGACTTCAGATGTCTACCTCCAGCAAAAAAAAGTATCAATTTTGGGGAAAAGATGAGGACTAATGAAGGATTTGTCTGGTAGCTAAAGGGGCTATAATGGTTAGCATGGAGTAGTAGCACTGCCTACTGAGGCTTGACTTCCGAAGACCAAACCCCCACTGTAGGGAGGAGGAACCGACCAGGTGGTTCCGCCCCAGGCAACTTATGGACCCTTTGAGGTTCCAGACGGAGCTTGGGGTTATTCCTGATACTCTCGCCCACAGTCCGGTAGAGACTCTGGTTGCTGCCTGGCATTCGGCAGCATCGGAGACCCTCGACCGGATTGCGCCACTACGGCCCCTCCGAGGCGGCAGATCCCGGAGGCCTCCTTGGTTCACCGAGGAGCTCCGGGAGAGGAAGCGCCGGAGGAGACGCCTAGAGCACCTGTGGAGGTCCGATAAATCCGAATCGAACCGAGCACTCTTAACAACCTGCACCAAGGAGTACATCAGGGCACTTAGGGCAGCAAAGAGATCTTATATTGCCACCTTGGTTGCGTCCGCCGAGTCCCGTCCAGCCGCCCTGTTTAGGATAACCTGTTCCCTCTTAAATAAGAGGGATACGGGGGACCCCTTGCAGGGTAGGGCTGAAGACTATGCCCAGTTCTTGGCGGACAAAGTTGCTCGGTTTCGATCGGATTTGGACTCCACCTTTGCAGAGCCAGCCGAGACACGAGAGGACGATTTGGTAGGCCATCGCTGGGTTGAGTTTCAGGATGTTACCCCCGGGGACGTGGACAAGGCCATGAGGGCTGTGAGTGCCTCCACCTGTGTACTGGACCCGTGTCCCTCCTGGCTGGTTGCTAACAGCAGGGAGGTGACACGGGGCTGGATCCAAGCGGTTATTACCGCCTCGCTTCGGGAGGGGCACTTCCCCGCTGCACTTAAAACGGCGGTGGTGAGACCCCTCCTGAAGAAACCATCTTTGGATCCAGCTGTACTTAACAACTATCGTCCAGTCTCCAACCTCCCCTTTATTGGGAAGGTTGTTGAGAAGGTGGTGGCCTACCAGCTCCAGCGGTCCTTGAAGGAAGCCGACTACCTGGACCCCTTCCAGTCCGGCTTCAGACCTGGTTACAGCACAGAAACCGCTTTGGTCGCATTGACCGATGATCTCTGGAGAGCCAGGGATGGAGGCCACGCCTCCATCTTGGTTCTCCTTGACCTCTCGGCGGCTTTCGATACCATCGACCATGGTATCCTTCTGCGACGACTGCGGGAGGTGGGGGTGGGAGGCACTGTTTTGCAGTGGTTCTCCTCCTACCTCTCGGACAGGTCGCAGTCGGTGTTGGTTGGGGGACAGAGATCGACCATGAGGCCCCTAACATATGGGGTGCCGCAGGGGTCGGTCCTGTCCCCCGTACTATTTAACATCTACATGAAACCGCTGGGCGAGATCATTCGGAGGCACGGGATAAGATACCACCAATATGCGGACGATACGCAGCTGTATCTGTCCGCCCCGTGCCAACTCAATGAAGCGGTGGATGTGATGAACCAGGGACTTGAAGCTGTTAGGGACTGGATGAGGGCTAACAAGCTTGTACTCAACCCAGAAAAGACCGAGTGGCTGTTGTGTTTCCCTCCCAAAAATTTGGCTAGTGTTCCACCACTCAGGCTGGGGGGTCAAATTTTACACCCCTCAGACAGGGTTCGCAACTTGGGAGTCCTCCTGGACCCACAGCTGACCTTTGATCACCACCTGTCGGCTGTGACCAGGGGAGCATTTGCCCAGGTTCGCCTGGTGCGCCAGTTGCGACCCTACCTGAATCAGGAGGCTCTCACAACAGTCACTCGCGCCCTCGTGACCTCTAGGCTGGAATACTGCAATGTGCTCTACATGGGGCTGCCCTTGAAGAGCATCCGGCGGCTTCAGCTAGTCCAGAATGCGGCCGCGCGAGTGATTGTGGGTGCACCTCGGTTCGCCCACATAACACCTATCCTCCGCGAGCTGCACTGGCTACCTGTTGATCTCCGTGTGCGCTTCAAGGTGCTTCTTACTACCTACAAAGCCTTTCATGGTAGTGGATCTGCGTACTTGGGAGACCGCCTCCTGCCAATCACCTCCTCTCGACCCATAAGATTGCACAGATTAGGCCTCCTCCGAGTGCCATCTGCCAGCCAGTGCCGGCTGGCAACTACGCGGAGGAGAGCCTTTTCAGTAGCAGCTCCGACCCTCTGGAATGATCTCCCCGTGGAGATTCGTACCCTCACCACCCTTCAGACCTTCCGCACAGCCCTCAAGATCTGGCTATCCCGCCAGGCCTGGGGGTAAGACCATAGTCCACCCCCACCCGAATGTTGTATGAATGTTGCTTGGTTTTAATTATATATTGTGTTTTTATGTTATTGTATGTCTCCCCCTCCCATACAAGTTGTTAGCCGCCCTGAGTCCCCTCAGGGAAAAGGGCGGCCTATAAATAAACTCAACTCAAATATCTCCAGTGGCTACTGAGGATAGCTGCCATTTGGTTTCTACCCAGAGTAAAGTTAGTGTTAAACCTAAAATGGAATAGTAGACATTCTTTTAACAGAATAACAGTGTTGGAGCATTCACAACTTCTGGAGGCAAGTTGTTCCACTGATTAATTGTTCTCACTGTCAGGAAATTTCTCCTTAGTTCCAAGTTGCTTCTCTCCTTGATGAGTTTCCATATAATGACCAGCACAGAAAGGGCATAGATGCAGGAAACATGCCTCTGTTAGGCTCAGATCAGGATAGATTTCTTGCTTAAGGAACAAAGGTCTGGAGGAAAAAATGGGCTCTTTGCCTGCTTAGAAAAGGGGGGGGGCAACCTGTCCCACATAAGCTTGCAAACCAATCAGCAATGCTGAAGTAAAACTTCCTGCTGCTCCGATGGGATTTGGCTGATACTGAAAACTGAATAGAGAGAAAAGCAAGCTGCAACTTATGCAGCCTTGCCTGGCCAGGCACATCATGGACCCCCATATCCATAACCCATGCTGACCGCTTGGCCTGGACTCCGCTTGGCCCCCTTGGCTTTCCTCCACCGATCCTTAGCTTTTCTTTCCTGGAGACCCTGTCCGGTCTCCTCTTGGAAACCTGCAGGGATGGAGCACCCACCACCCCTGGAGGGAAGCCCTTCCACTGACTGACGGTTCTCACGGTTAGGAAATGTGTCCTTAGTTCTAGGTTGGATCATCTTCCATCCGTTACTTCTTGTCCTGCCTTCAGGTGCTTTGGAGAATAGGTTGACCCCCCTCTTCTCTGGGGCAGCCCGCCAAATCTTGGAAGACTGTTGGAAGAGTATCAGCTGCAAAATGCAGTGGGGGCAGAGGCTCTAGACGGCACAGCTTTTGTTTTTGTGGCACTGGTTGTGCCTGCGTTCAATTCAAAGGGCCGGTTCTATCCGGGACCGAAGAGCCAAGGTGGCGAGGTGGTTAAATGCAGCACTGCAGGCTACTGCTAGATCAGCAGGTCAGCGGTTCAAATCTCACCGGCTCAGGGTTGACTCAGCCTTCCATCCTTCCGAGGTGGGTAAAATGAGGACCCAGATTGTTGGGGGCAATATGCTGACTCTCTGTAAACCACTTAGAGAGGGCTGAAAGCCCTATGAAGCGGTATATAAGTCTACTGCTATTGCTATTGCTATTGCTATTTTGGCCTTTAAAGTCCTTCATCTTCATTGAATGACCCCATAATCCCCTGTGGGGTGAAGTCGGGGCAACTGAATCACAAGCCTCCACGACGCTCCAGCTGCTCAGCGGAGTGTCATGCAGGCGCTGTACACACCGTGCCGGAACGCCGAAGACTTAAAAGACCAGTAAGGAGCTCGGGCAGGTGGGTGGGCCCTCCGAAGCACCATACCGGAACGGTATCCGGTGCTCCGGGCAGGCTCTGGTACGCCCATACCAGGGAGTACCACCTGCAACCCACCACTGAACTGAATGGAGATGAGTATTTACTGACCGGATGCCCTTCCTGTTGCCAATCCAGAGGGTTTTTTCAGCAGGTATAGTCTCATTGTGCCGAGAGAGAGAAATAACTGCTTCTATCTAGGATCGAACTCACAGCCCCCTGATTGGGAGGCAAGAACTCCACCTCTAGGCCCCCAAACCACTCCTTTAAAGCTCTTCAAAGAGCAAGATTATTTGTGGAACCACCCTCACCAATTACACCTGTCCATACCTCCCCCCCCCACCCCCGAGGTCTGGCAGAGAAGGTGTGTTGCGTGCAAAAGGATTTCATGGATGGCAGACAGGAGACGGGAGGTTTCTGCCAGGAGACTCCTCTGTAGAAACCCCCCCCCCCCCAGTGAGATTGGCCCCATCTTTGACATCCCTCCAGAAGGCTCTCAAAATGTATTTGGGAGAATCTCAGAAAGATGGTGGTTTACAGAGATGGCTGCCTTGTCTTTACCAGCAGCCTTTCTCCACTCTCTTGCGATTATTAATAGTGTTAGGTTTTTTTACTCCACTTATTTTAATATTTAAGTTTTACAATAGTTGTACCATTTCTCTGTGAGAGGGCAGCTACAGCAACACGATTAAACATAAACTAAAATTTGAGGAACTCCTTTTCCCCACTACCTGATCCTGGCACGGAACCCAACCTATGCCAGTCCTAAGCTGGCTAAAGGGCAGGAGTGCCAGCCCTTCCTTCATGGGTGCCTTCCTTACCACAGCAGTTGACCACGCAGGATGTCTGGATGGCTCCCTGTTTGGTCAGCACAGCTGCCACCCGTGGGACCCCAAAGTCATCCGTCCTGACTTCAATGCCAGTCACAGGGCAGTTTTCAATCACCTAGAAAAACAAGCGGACAAGAGGCGTATGAACAGGGCCTGCTCCTCTGCTCTGGATTCGGTTTCTAAACCAGGAGCCAGGCGATCCCTCTTCTGTGATGATCCCTGCATGGTTCAGAGGGCATCTGGCACAGGATTTACGGCTGCTCACAAAGGCTTCCAATGCTCCTTCTCATGGCTTTTGTAACTCAGAAAAGTTGCTATCAGAATCCTGCAGATGTTTTGCCACCGCAGATTGGCGAGGCTCTCCTCCTGCACTGATCCAACCCTGGGCAGCCCTGCTGCTCAGAGGTAACGGAAAGGGCTTCACATCGTATGATCCATCCAGTAACTCCTATGGGTACTGGTGGTGTCAGTCATATTCCTTTTAGGATCTTTGGCCTGCAACACACACTCTCTCTCTCTTTACTATGCTGTTTCATTAGTTGGGAGGGGGAATAGTAAGGAGTAGAATTGTAGAATGTGTTGTTGTCAAAATAAAACATTCCTTTCTAGAAGCCCAAGGTCATCCTTTGTCTCCGCACCTCTGCACCCGACCGGAACTAGATGGGTGGAAGCTGTCAGCATGGTAGTGGGAGATTGGACCATGGGGTGGACTTGTGGGTGTGGGGACAAGATCATGAACTTTCAACTGGGTGGGAATCCCAGGAAGCTTTCAGATTCGGGTTTTCCACAGATGTGCCAACTTGTCTCTCTTAATAAATTGGAAGTTCGAGGAAAGCTTTGCCTTGGACTCTGATTTAATTTTGGATGATATTTGGAACGCTGACAGGTGGTCCTTGACATGACCGGTTGCTCAGTGACCATCAGAAGTTGCAGTGGACATTTCCTCACCCCGAGCTACTTATGACCTGGTTTCAGAGTTCTGATGTCTGTCCTACCCCTACGGTGACATGGTTTATTTTATTTAGAAAATGTATATAGTCGCCTTACTCGCTCACAGAAACTCCAGGTGGCTTATAAGCAATAAAAACACAGTATAGAAAAAATAAATTTAAAATAAATTTAAATGCATTTGGTGCTTGGCGAGTGGCTCACAGGGACACCTGACCACAATGTGTGCCTTTTTCTTTTTGACTGAAAACCAGTGTTTCCACTAAAATTCTCTCATTGGTGTAAGGTGTTTGCTTAACCACCCCAGCATTTGCTTAATAACCACCGCAAAAAGATCACAAAACCGGGCATGGTCACATGGCGAGAAGCTTAATGACCAGCAGACTTTACAACCCTACTTCCAGACTCAATTATGGTCATAACTCAAGGACCAATCAAAAGACGCATATTGTTCTACAGGAGCAAGAGGCAACAATTCAAAAGACAGGGGGAGGGGACTTGGGGGGGAGGGACGGGGTGTTTGTGAAGCCAGACCTTGAAGAACACGTGACTCACCTGGAAGGGCAGCAAGGAAACTCCTCCCCCCCCAGGCCACCCCCCCTCCCCACTCCTCTCTGTCCCTGGGCAGTAAGAGACATCATTGCTTGTTCGACTTCAGGGCTGGCTGGCACGAGCTCTGCCTGCCCAACCTAAGCTGGAGAAAATGGAAATATCGACCATGAAGCTGACCTGACTGAAGCCATTTTGAAGCAATAGCAATAGCAGTAGACTTATATACCGCTTCATAGGGCTTTCAGCCCTCTCTAAGCGGTTTACAGAGAGTCAGCATATTGCCCCCAACAATCTGGGTCCTCATTTTACCCACCTCGGAAGGATGGAAGGCTGAGTCAACCCTGAGCCGGTGGGATTTGAACCGTTGAACTGCTGATCTAGCAGTAGCCTGCAGTGCTGCATTTAACCACTGCGCCACCTTGGCTCTTCAGTGTTGCCACACGGGAGCTGAGGAATAGGGAGGGGGGCAATAGCCAAAACAAAATACTTTCTCCCGGGAACCAAGGACATTCCCACAAGTGGCCAGAGAGAGGAGGAGTGAAGTTGCCAGGCAACTGGACAGAACCTTGATTGGACCATGTGACTGACTGACTGGGACAAGGGAGAAACTTTTACTTTTAATTAGGTGAAAACCGTGGGAACGTTCAGAGTCGGTTTTCACCAGTCTGTGCCAATATGATATGGCCAATAAATCAATTCTTTGAGGACTCCACCTGCCTGGGAGTTCTGTTTGCTATGAGTGTATTACTTGGAAGGAAGAACTGCTACACTGTTTGTTACGCTTGCCCTCTGCTGCTTCTCCAAATGCTTTGCTGGCAAAACTAGGTCCCTGTCAGCATTTGAATGTTCTCGTATTTCCTAGAAAGGCTGCATAGGCAAGAGCTCCTGGTTTAGGTATGGTTGAGGGGGCCCCAGGGATGTGTCCCTCACCATGAGGTTGCCTTGCAAAAAGGACAGAAGAGGGCCCTTCTTCCATCATCATGCTTGATATTCTCCCTAAGGAGCTCATATTATCTCACTGCCATCAGGCAAGTGGTTTTATCTCCACTAAGGTTTTAAATGGCTCAAAGACCCTACCAGAGCCCCGCGGTTGCTGGCTGCCCGAGTGAGACACGTGCAGGTCCCTGCAGGATCCATTGTGCCATCCTCCGGGACGTAGAGAGTTCCGTAGAGGTCGTCCACATTCATCAAGGGGTAGAGCTCTTTGGTCTCCTCCGGAGACAGGACATGCGATTCAATGCCAAAAACTTTGCCCAGCTGCAAAAGAAGAGACGAAATTTCCAGAGCAGCCTCCAAAGGGAGCAATCCAAGGACCCACACAAACAGGCAGGAAAGCTACAGAGGCCTTGCCCGGCACAGGGCAGGCAACCCTCAAAGCCCTTCGGGATAAAGTCTGCTCCAATGGTGCACAGGCGGATGGGCTACTACTGGCTGCAGGCAAAGTTTCCCAGTCAGGGGAGACCCTGGGAGAAATGGGGCAGCATCACTTCCTCTCTGGCACTGCCATCTCCCCTGTCCCAGCAGACTGAGAGAGGGCCTGCAGGAGCTCCAAGCCTTGGCTGAGGCTGGCAAGGGAGCTCCAGGCTGCAAGAGGTGCCAAGCAGGCCAACCAAGCTGGCTACAGCTCCTTTCCCAGAAAGAGAAGAGATGGAGGGGAGGGAATCTCTACACTCCTCAGAAGGGATTTCCTGCCAAAGAAGCCGCTTGATACAGGAGGCACAGAGGATGAAGCCATTCATGAATCGCAGGCTACGTATTGCCTCCTTCCTGTAAGAACCTCCAAATGTGCCTGGCTATCCATCAATGAAGAATGAGCTGGATGGGGCCCTGGTCCATGCTGAGTGCCTGCTGCCGAATGAGTGTGGCACCTCAGACGGGCCTATTTGCACAAGGGTCAACCCTGATGCTCCGGGAACCTCTCAGCCAGCTCCTGCAAAAGGATCCAGAATCTGGTGGCCATGCATTCTGTAGAGAGTAAGCAAGATGGCCTCAATACGAGACATGTAGGAACCTTTCTCTAAGCAAAAGGACTTAAACATGTTTTAAATCCAGAACATCCCAACCTCATTCAAAAACAGCCGATCTGACAGAGTTGGAAGGGACCATGGAGGTCCTCCAGCCCAACCCACTACTCAAGCAGGAGACCCTCTACTCTTCTGGACAAACGGATGTCCTGTCTCTTCTTCCCTGGGATGGAGCACCCACAACTTCAGCAGGGGAGCCGTTCCCTGTTTAATTGTTCTCACTGTCAGGAAGTTTCTCCTTAAGAAGGGGAGGAAGCACATCACAAACTGGGTTTGCCAGAAACTCAGTGAACAGAGTTTTAGCCTTTCTGTGGAGTTGATTCCTGGACTTTTTGTTAGTTAAGTCTCATATATACTAGGAAAAATTTACTGGACTCCCTTTCTGTAAGTACAGTTCTGGTTTCTGTTATATAAACCAGCTGTCAAATTTGAATCAAACCTGGCAGCAGTCATTTTTCTGTTCCTCAGTTGCCCCACAAAGGTGGACACCAGTCCTACCTCCCCCCTTGTTGTGCCTGTGTGCTTTCAGAAGTGGGAACCTCCTAGATCCAGAGGGATCTGCATCCTATCACTTTCTCCAAATCCCCATGATGAAGAGATCCATAGAATTTACAGGTGACCTACAGAGGGCACCTCCATCTGCCCTCCGGAACCTCTTTTAAGGCCAAAAGCACAGAGCTCGTGAAGAGTCAGAAAGAAGCAGAGGGACAGGTGGACAAAGCCACTCAGAAGGTTTAAGGGAAGCCAACATAAAAGGAAGAGGCTGTTGAGGAGAAGGATCTCCAGAAAGGACCAGAGAGATGATGCCAACACTCGAGCAGCAGGCTGGCGGCTTCCTACTTACCGACATGAGTCTCTTGTACTCGTCCAGCCTCTGCTTGTTGGAAGCAATGAAGAGTCCTCCGTTTTGGATCCAGCCCGTGTGAAGGCCCGTCTCTTCCTCCAGCTCCCGGCTGACCACATTGCGGGTGTGAGTCAAGAGCTCCACCTCCACATCACTTGGGCGCAACTGCCACAAGAGCCCTGGGGAAGGGGAAGGCAAGGACGGAAGGCCATGAGACACAACTGGGCCACATGCCCGCAGGGTTTTCTGAAGGGGTCCCAAGGGAGGAGCATCCCCTTGAAATACCCAACACTCATTCTCTGACTTCCACATTTGCAAAAGTCTTCCTACCAGAAACACCTTCAGGATTGATTATTTGTTTGTTTGTTTGACTTGTCTGCCACCCTGTTGGCCTAGTTATTCCCAGGTCCAGCCTGAGGATCCTTCCCTTCAGATCTGGTGGTACCAAGAACAATCAGATTGAAAGCCCAGGAATGTCTTTGATCTGCTGCATGTCAACCCTGAAGCTGATCTGACCAAAGCCATGTTTCACTGTTTCAGTGCTGCCACACTGGAGCCGAGGGATAGGGAGGGAGGATTTGAGACAGAGGGGATTCTGTAGCCAAAACAAAATATTTTCTCTTGTGAACCAAGGATGTTCTCACACCTGGTCAGAGGAAAGCGGAGTGATGCTACCTGGTTGCCAGCCCGTTCTGTGATTGGACTATGTGACTGATTGTTTTGAGAAAGTAGAAAAACTTTTATTTTTAATTAGGTGAAAACCGCGGGAGGCTTCAGAGTCGGTTTTTATTCTTCCACAGAGTTCTCAAGATCATGAAAACTAATAGTACTGCTCTATATGGTGTTAGTGAAGTCACACTTGGAATACAGCATCTACTTCTGGCCACTATGGTACACAAAATATGCTGAAACCCTAGAAAAGAGAAAGGTCAACAAAAGTGATTAGTGGGCTGGAGGCTAAAATATATGAAGAACGGTTGCAGGAATTGGGAATGTCTCGTCCAACTAACAGAAGGACTAAGGGTGACATGATTGCTGTCTTCCAGGATTTGAGAGGTTGTCACAGGAAGAAGGAGGTCAAGTTATTCTCCAAAGAACCCGAGGGCAGGAGAAGAAGTAAAGGATGGAAGGTCATCAGAGGGTGATGCAGCGGGGAATTGGGGAGAAATTTTACGAGAACAATTTATCAACGGGAAAGCTCATTTCCCAGAGTTGTCGGTGCTCCATCACTTGAGTTTTTCAAGAAAAAATTGGGCAGTCAGGATGAGATGCGGTCTCCTGCCTTGAGCAGTGGGATGGACTAAAAGACCTTAAAGGTCCCTTCTAGCCCTAGGATTCTGAATCAGTTACTGTGCCATAATTATTCTAAGAGATTTCAATAGAGACAGCATTTTTTTATCTAATGCACAACAGTGGAATATAAGGAATTCATGCCTGCTTCATAATTCAATATGGACAGAAACTTTGGTTACATGTTTTGGAAAGTTACTTTGTATCGCAAATTTAAAAGTATGTTTAAAGTTGAAATTACTGACATTTACAATGAATGGGATAATGAATATTGTAATATTTGATAGTGGAACTACGTAGGTCTTTAAATTTGTTAAATTTGTTTCTTTGGACTTGAAATTAGTGCATCAAAAGATTTTAACTGGACTTTATTGTAACCCAAAAAATGCATATCTGAAAGATTTTCTTGATGATGTATGAAATCTGGAGATACATTAAATCCATAGGATTTGGTCTTGTCAGTTTCTGGTTCTTTTTTGGAATAAAATTATTTCACAGATAAATAGATTCCTGGAAGTTTTCATGTTAAGAATGCTATTATTTTGATTTGAACCCCCAAATTGTGAACTTTGTTTTAGATCTCTACCTATGCAGGACATGGGACTAGCAAAGGGAATAATACAGAGAAATTTGAAGTATAATACTGTTCTGGACATCAAGGTCTGCTTAAGAAATGTACAATTTATCCATTTTTGAAAAGACTGTATTTTATAACACAAGTGGGTCCTGTTGAAATGGATCTCATAATATTTAACAATGTTTTTTTTTAAAGGAGTAACATTTCCTCTTTGAGAACACTGGTGGCAATCGATTCCCCTGGGGATCCATCTGTCCTTATTTCTGAGGGGGACTCTCTGTCCTGGCAATTTTGTAAACTGCATTTCCATAGGTACCAGATCAAAGGCAGCAGCTGCAGGGATGACCTATCAGTTTAATCACTGTAAGGAAAACATTTAAGCTTGAGGGTCGAGTCAGTGGCTGAGGGAAGAGAAGCTGCTTTCTGGCCCATCCTGACCAACAGCTTAGATTACACAAGTGATGATGAACAGACCACGATGGCCACCCACATCATCACCCAAAGAGAACCCTCCCACCAGCAGCTCCCTTCTTTACCTGCAGTGTGCCAAGTGGTCCCTGAGGTCAAACGATCCCTTTCAAGCAAGACCACATTGGTCATGCCCATCTTGGCAAGATGGTAGATTGTTTGGCATCCGAGGCTACCCCCACCCACCACCACCACATCTGCGGAGGCAGGGAGGGGCTTTGTAGGCCCTTCACGGGAGGAGTGGCCCTCTTCCTTCAGCGTCTTCTGGTACGGGACATTCCTCTCCGTAGTCAGGCCAGCACCACTAGTGAAGAAGCGGAGCCTTCGTCCTGAGCTGGGTAATTGTCGAGCCGCTGCTGCTGCTTGGAGCACATACCTTAGGTGGGCCGTGGCCATCTGAAGAGAGAGGAGGGCATTCATACCAGGCACCCAGAAGACAAAGAATACCTCTGGGGAACCAAGCATCCGTGATGCCCCTATGAGAGCTCTATAACCGTCTGCTTTGGCTCTGCCAAAGGCAGATGGAGACTTCAGAGGAGAATCAGAACTGCAGAAGAAACAATGGCTACCAACCTGCCTTCCATTGAGGACCTGCACACTGCACGAGTCAAAAAGAGGGCCATAAAAATGGTTCCACCACAAAAGCGCGTAGGACAAAATCGCGCTCGACAAAAGCGCGCTGTGACGTCATCACAGTGCGACGAAAAAGTTCAAAAAAATGTAAAAATAAAACGAAAACCTTACCCTAAACCCCCCAAACCTAACCCTAAACCTAACCCTAAACCTAACCGTTAAAGTAACGAAAAACCTAACGCTAACCCTTAACCTAACCCTAACGCTAACGCTCTAAAGCTAACCCTAACCCTTAACCTAACCCTAACCCTAACCCTAACTCTAACCCTTACCTTTATGTGAATCGGCTTGCTTTAATTTAATTTTTATTAATTTTTATTTGAATTTTTCGATCTTTTTCGTCGCGCTGTGATGACGTCAAAGGCGCGATTTTGTTGATCGCGCTTTTGCCGTCCACGCTTTTGACGGGTCACGCATAAAAATATCTACAGACCCCTCGCATCCTGGACATAAATTGTTTCAACTTCTCCCCTCAAAATGATGTTATAGAGCACACCAAGACAACTAGACACAAGGACAGTTTTTTTCTGAACGCCATCCCTCTTCTAAACAAACAATTCCCTCAACACAGTCAAACTATTTACTAAGTCTGCATTGCTATTACTATTAATCTTCTCATCATTCCTATCACCCATCTCCTCTCACTTATGACTGTAGGACTGCAACTTTATTGCTTGTATCTTTATGATTTATATTGATTGTTTCCTAGTATGATTTGATTCTATTCTATTTTTCATTTTAAAAACGGAGGAGAAAACTAGAGAGTCAGCTATACTGGATTACTACTTTTACTAATAAAGATGAAATTATAGAAAGGATGGAAGTTGAAGAACTGTGGGGGAGAGTAACTATATCATACTAGAATTCAACAATGCAGGCACAGGTAATTGAATAGTCAAACTAATGTTTTAGACTGCAAACATGTGATTTCAACATACTAAGAGAGAGACTAGGATTCCATGGGTAGAAATCCTAAAGGGAGAAACAACTCAAGATGTCTGGGAGATACTAAAAAATGAGATTATAAAACCCAATCAAAACAGTACCACAGAAAAAGAAAAACAAGAGACCAAGAAGAAGCCAGCATGGTTGGCACAATGAGCTCTTTGACAAACTGATAAAAAGAACAAGTATACAAAATGAAAGAGGGGCACATAATTAAGGAAGAACCCCAAACCCCCCCCCCCAAAATAGCCTGAATGTGCAAGGATAGAGTCAGGAAAGCTAAGGCTCAGAATGGACTAAAAACTACAACAAATGTCAAAAATAACATAAAATGTTTTTTTTCAATATGTAAAAAACAAGAACAAAGTCAAGGAAACCTTCGGTCTACTAATGGGGGATGGCAAAATAGTGAAGGAGAGCAGGGGAGGGGAGTAGAACTGCTAATGCTAAGAGAGAAGATGTGATAGAGGGAGTTCAACCTTGGGCGTATTGAATTCCAATATGTCATATTGGAATTCAATACAATGCAAACACAAGCACTAGAATATAATCCATTGTCTTAAACTTTATGAACAGATGAAGAATGGTTGCGGTTATTGGGTATGTATAATTGAGAGAAAAGAAGGACCAGGATAGCAGTCTTCCAATATTTGAGGCGCTGCCACAAAGAAGAGGAGGGGATCAACTTATTTTCCAAAGCACCAGAGGGGCAGGACAAGAAACAATGGATGGAAACTAATCAAGGAGAGAAACAACCTGGAATTGAGGAGAAACTTCCTAACAGGGAGGACAATGAACCAGTGGGACAGAAAGTGCCGTCAGAAGTTGTAGGTGCTTAATCATCTATTCACTTTAGATGAGTTCAGATCAACAGGATCAGATGGATTACATCCCAGGGTTCTGAAGGAACTGGCAGACATCAGCTTGGACCACTGGGAAAAAAATCAACGCTCCTGGAGCACTGGGGAACTGCCAGAGGACTGGAAAAGAGCAGGTGTGCTTCCAACTTTCAAACAGGAAAAAGAATGGAACCAAAAAACTACAGACCTATCTGTTTGACACTGATTACCTGGGTGATATGCTAGAAAACCAGGCAGATTTGTGAGCACCTAGAAATGAACAAAGCAATTACTAGAAGCCAGCATGAGTTTCTTAAAAATAGGTCATGCCGAACAAACCTTACTGCCTTGTGGATCAGGGAAATAATGTGGACATAGTTTCTTTAAACTTCAGCAAGGCATTGGATTAAAGAGACCACAGCATTCATCTTGGTGAGATAGATTAACAGATGAACACACTTGGAAGGGACCTTGTAAATTATCTAGTCCACCCCCCCCCAAGCAGGAGACCCTACACCATTTCTGACCGAGGGCAGGCCAGTCTCTTTTTGAAAGCTTCCAGGGATGAAGCTCCTACAAATTCCATGGGAAGGCAACTTCTGTTCCATGGGTTGATTTATCTCACTGTCAGGAAATTTCTCCTTATTTCCAGGTTGAATCTCTTCTTGATCGGTTTCCATCCATTGTTCCCTGTCTGGCCTTCAGGTGCTTTAGAAAATAGCTTGACCGGCTCCTCTCTGTGGCAGCCCCTCAAATATTGGAAGACTGCTATCATGTCTCCCCTGGTCCTTCTTTTCAGTAGAGTATGCATACCCAATTCCTGCAACCGGTCTTCATATGTTTTAGCCTCCATCCCATAATCATCGTCTCCCTTTAATGACCCCATAATCTTTTTCCGGGCTGGAGTCTGAATGGAGTGTTTACTGACCAGATGCCCTTCCTGTTGCCAATGCAGAGTTTTGTTCAGCAGATATATTCTCATTGTGCCCAGAGAGAGAAAAATATCTGCCTCTACCTAGGATCGAACCCATCAAATCTGCAGACGAAACCAAGTTGGAGGGGATGGCTAACTCTTGGGTAGTTCTGGTCACCACAATACAAAAAAGATGCTGAGATCCTGGAAATGTGCAGAGAAGCTCGGCAATGTGATAAGGCTTTGAGGCTGAATTCATATGATGAGCAGTTGAGGGAGCTAGGCGTGTCTAGCTGTAGCCTATTGAAAAGAACTGGGGGGAGGGGTATGGTAATTACCCCCCCCAGTGCTTGTGTCACAGAGAAGCGATTGACTTATTCTCCAAAGCACCAGGGGGCAGGAGGAATTGGGAGGAAGGTGAGAGCCAACCTAGAAGTAGAGAAATTTTCTGACAGTGAGAACAATTAATGAGTGGGGAGCTTGCCTCCTGGAGTTGTGGGTGCTCCATCATTGGAGGTTTTCAACATGAGTTTGGACAACCATTTGACCATGATGATACAAGGTCTCCTGCCTTGAGTAAGGGGTTGGACTAGAAGACCTCCAAGGTCCCTTCTAGCCCTATTATTCCATGTTCTGTACTGGCTGCTTACTCAGATTCTCATCTCTCTTTTTGCAAGCAGGACACAAATGAAACTCCAAGAACATTATCTAAGATATGCTAACGTTCAGAAAAATCTAAAAAGGCCTGAATGATTTTTCATAGAATTGTAATTATTCTAAAGAAGGCAAAAGTTGATGCACACATACTCACACACCCACCCCACGGGCTGTAGGAGGCAATTAAAACCATGGGTGCAGCTGCTGAGAAGGTGCCAAAACTCTGCTATGCCAAAGGCTGCCCAGGGAAGGAAGAGGCTGCAGGGGGAGCCCTGGATCTGCCTGAAGACTTCTGGGGAGCAGAGCTGCTCAAACCCACCTCCCACGCCCCCCTTAAACTGCGCCAGAGCAGAGGCTCTTGAACAGATGCAGCCTTCCCCGGCCTATTCATCACTATGGGGGAAAGCAGAATACCCCCCTCCTCCCATGATACAGAAGGAGGAGCTGCAGAAGCCGCGCAGATTGGCTCGGAAGGGGGGAGGGTAAAGAGGCAGCGCGCCCCCCCCTCCACGTGGACCCTGCACTCCGCTGTTGTTGGTCAACAGCTGCGGCTCCTCCCCAGAAATGCCCGTCCAGCCCCGGGGAAGCGCTGCTTGAGCGGCACCGAAAGGCTCCCCAGTGCCGGGCTCGCAGGGCCCCGAATGCTGCCCCCCCCAGCCTTCCTGGCCACTTCCTGAGTCCCCCCGCGAAGGGGCCGCGGGGCGAGTTGGATTCTTCGGCAAGAGCCCGGAAAGCGCCTGATCCCCGTTGCCGCCTTGGAGCAGGTGGCCGCGCGGTAGGGCCGCCGGAGCAGAGCCGCCTTTGGTCCGGCCCGCAGCCGGGAAAGCAGCCTTCCGCAGCCGGGAAAGCAGCCTCCCGCCGCCGCCCGCCAGAGCAGAGGAACTGAGTTTGGAGCCCCCCGGCTAGGGCGGACCTCGGACACCACAAGCGCCTCCCCGCCGCTCGGTTACCTTTCCACTCAGGCCGCCGCCGCCGCCGCCGCCTCGGGCAACTTTTCCTCCGCGCCCCCCTCCCCCGTGCCCCGTGGACGCCGCTCCGACGCGCCCGGAGCCGCCAAGCAGGAGGAGCCCGACCAGCCGCTCCCGCGCCAAAAGCCCCAGCCGGGCAGGAGCAGGGCCGGAGCGGCGGTCAGAGCCAGCACAGAAGCCTGGCGAGGCAGGAGGGCGAAGGGGAACAGGTCGGCGGGGCGCCTGGGCCGCTCGCTCATTGGCCGGGAGGGCGGGCGGGATGCTGCGGAGGCGGCCCCGGCTCGCCTGTTGCTGTTGCAGCTGCCGCTTCTGCCCCGTTTCGAGACGGCGATGGTCGCAGCGCCGCGGATGCCTCGCTCCCCCTGCTGTTGGGAAGCGGCCAAAAGGCTCCCGCGAGGCCTCCGCTCCGGAACAGTAACCGCAGGGCGGAGTTGGACGGGGCCGCCAAGGACTCCTTTCCCCGGTTCCCTGCTGAAGCCGCAGCTCCGACGCCATCCCGGCCAAAGGGCCCCCTGCCTTTCCTCGAAGGCCTCCAGGGACGGAGCCCCAGCCACTCGGAGAGGGAAGCTGCTGCCCCGTGGATGGTTTCCACGTTCCGAAAATGTCTCCCTGGTTCTCTGGGATACGTCGCCAAAGGTGCTTTTTCAAAAGGCAACTGGACTTTCTTGCGTTTTCCTTGGAGACGTTTTGTTTCTCCTCCAAGAAAGTTCTTCAGTTCTGGAAACTTTGGACAAGCATCCTCTGGACGACTGAGAATCTCCAATAGCAGCAGAGACTTCTACACCGTCTTTTAAAGCCCCCTCTAAGGGGTTGACAGAGTCAGCCTCTGGCCCTCATTTGACCCACCTTGGAAGGACCAAAGGACGAGTCAACCTTGAGCCAATCAGGATGGAACTGCCAAATTGCAGGCAGGCGGCAGGCGGAGACTGCAGTACTGCACTCTGACCACTGCGCCATCACCTTAGACGAGTGATCGCTAACATTTTTGTCATCACATGCCAAAAGCATATGCATGCATGCACACCCATAATGCAGTGCATGCACACACCCTGCCCTCGTGCCTGTGCCCCCCA
This sequence comes from Thamnophis sirtalis, assembly GCF_051295495.1. NCBI lineage: Eukaryota > Metazoa > Chordata > Lepidosauria > Squamata > Natricidae > Thamnophis > Thamnophis sirtalis. The sequence continues at coordinate 24,966,618 of NW_028261382.1, forward strand.
CGGCTTGTCCCCCACACCTGCATGTATTCCCCCATGTGCCCCACCCCTGTGCATGCACACATGACCCCCCCATACAAGCGCTACCATCCCATGTGTCCAGCCCCCACACATGCATGCATGACCCCTGAACATGCACCCTACCACCCTGCATATGAGTTTCCAGCAATGCACTCCACCCCCCAAAAAACCAGCTGGCTGGCGGGAGGTGCACAGACATATGCGGTAGAGCCAAGCTGGGGTGATGGTTGGCATGCCAGCAGGGAGGGCTCTGTGTGCCACCTTTGGCATGTGTGCTATAGGTTCGTCATCACGTCCATAGGCACTTTCTATCCATAACTTCAGATGCTGCCCTCAAATACTTTGGATTTGAATTGTCCATCCCGCATCCTCTGTGGCAGCCCCTCAAGTATTGGGAAATTCTATCATGTCCCTCAATCCTTCATTTGATGGGCTAGAGCTAGACCAGTGATGGCTAACCTTTTCCCCATCGCGTGCCAAAAGCGGGGGGAGCGCAGGGGGGTTGTGCGCAGGTGTCCCACACCCATAATGCTATATGCACGACCCTCTCTGCTTTTGGTTCACAATGGACCCGTATTTCACCCTCCCCAGGCCCCAGATGCTTTCTAGGAGCCTGGGAGGGCAAAAATAGCATCTCCCTCTTCCGAAGGACAAAAAAATGGCCCTACGGGCAAACCAGAAACTCAGGAATGGACTTCTAGTTTTGCTGTAGGGCCATTTTTCACCCTCCAGAGCCTTCTGGGAAGCCACCTGAAGGCTCCAGAGGGTGAAAAACAGCCCTACAAGCAAACTTGAAGTCCATTCCCGAACTTCCATTTTTAAAGGCCTTAAAGGAAGGCCAAAGTCAGCTGGCCAGTGCGCACATGCGCGCTGTAGCTGACAGGGCAACGCCTCACGTGCCCTAACAAATGGCTCTGCGTGCCATAAGTTCGCCATCACGGGGCTAGACGTACCTAGCTCCCTCAACCATTTATCATAAGATTTAGCTTTCAGACCTCTTATAATCTTTGTTGCTCTACTCTGTATATTTTCAAGGATCTTCGCTTCTTTTTTCAATCATTGTGACTCAAACTGTATGCAATATTCCAAGTTTGGCCTCACTGGTGCAGTATAAAGCGGCATTATCACTTCCCATGTTCTTGATGTGCTACTTCCCTTGATGCAGTTTAGGACTGTGTTGGCTTATTTGAAAGCTGCAGCACACAGATGGTTCATAGCTAAGTCCTTGTCCACCAGGACTGCTTGCTCCCTCTCCCATTTGCTATTGTTTAGCCAGGTCCCCCTCTGGGATGCTGCCATTCTGAAGGAGGAGAGGAGGTGGCTATCACGGTTGCGTTCTCTGCATGCTTTAGCTTTTGCTGTAACTGCATGGGATTTAGGGAGGGGCATTATCTAGGAGACATGATGGACTTCCTTCCAGACCATTTCCAGACACCAAGGTCGCTGTGCCCTGGGGATGAACTGCTATCAAGCTAACACCTCAGAGTTCTCAAAACACCTTTGTGACACTGTATTGGATACTGGTGAAGACGGGTGGGGTTTTGAATGGGGAAGAGTAGCTTAACGCTTTGCGTGGAAACATCAGATTCTCCCCAACTTCTCTGAAATCACTTTTTCTCAGTAAAAGTTCCTTTTGATAACTACTTGTTTCAAGAGTCGTGCTTTCCTGAGGAGATAGTTGAGGCAGATCCTTAGACCCCTGTTCTATAACTGTGCATTGGTTTTTCCTGCCCAAGTGTTTTTTTTCACCACTGAAATTTGTTAGATACGTTGGCGTTCAAGTGTTCAGGTCTCTCAAGATCTTTCTGAATCTTGAGTCTTATCTTCTGAAGTGTTAGCTATTCCCACCAGCTTAGTGTTATCTGTAATTTTGATGAGTTTTCTATCTCTTCATCCAAATCATGTATGAAAATGTTGAAAAGTACTTGTCCTAAGACAGAATCTTGGAGTTCCTGACTGCATCCTTCCCTCCATGTAGGTGTAATTCTACTGGGGACTACACATTGAGTGTGGTTAGTCAGCCAGTTACAATGTCATCTGGTGGTGATGCTGTGTAACCTACCAAGAAATAGGCTGTGGTCTACTTTGTCAAATGCCTTATTCAAATCTAAGTGTACTGTATTCACAGCATTTCACTGGTCCACTAATCACTAGTCACTGTATCAAAGAATGAAATGAGATTTGTTTGGCATGATCTGTCTTTGACAAATACATGTTGGCTTCCGATTATAGCTTTGTTTGCTTCTAGGTATTTGCAGATCAATTGCTTGATTACCTTTTCTAGGATCTTCCAGATTCTGATGTTGGGCTGATTGGTCTGTAATTTCCTGGATCCTTTTCCTCCCCTCCCCTCCCCCCCCATTGAACCTTTAAGCATTATTTTTGACATTAAATTTATATTTACCTACAAAGAAATAAAGGGAGACTAATATAGATCGGTTTCAAAGTATTTAGCTCTTGTCAGCTTTCCTGGGGCTTTTTTCAACTAAGAAGTTATAAAAACTTTTAGGCTGGATTATGTTAGGTTATTGTATTGAGGACATTTGAGTTGGCAAAAGGGTGGCTTATTCCAGGCCTCTCAGACAGGATGTGGGGACAAACCAATGGCTTGCGGTCACTGCGGAATTATTTTAAGATGCTCTCATTGAGAGAGTCAGTGGGAGCCAGGATAATCCACTCTCTCCCTCTCTCTGTGGAGGAAGGGAGAGGGGAAGAAAGGGAGGGAGAAGGGGAGGGAGAATGTTGTCCATCCAATGGAATGTTCTGAATGCATGACCTGTATCCTTCATGTTGGTGTCCTACCAAAGGATGAAGCTGGAAGGGAAGAAGCTCCAAGCTCATCTTTCCCATCTTTGCTTAGTCCCTGCCTTTGAGCTTCCTCCATACAATTACGTGAAGACGCTGGAGCTTTGGTGGTACTGGTGGCTTCTTTACCCTTACTAAATCCAAATTATACATCATGCTGTTATTGTTTCATCCTCATGGTTGAGTGGTGTGAGCAGGCTTAAACTCAATTGTGAAAAGACTAAAGAGCTGTGGATGTTTGCACACTTCTGAATCCAGCATGATTCCATCTTTGATCCTGAATAGGACTACAGGAATCTCTTCAGATTTGATGGGTGGGAGGGGGGCAGCTTCTGCTCAAGCAACAAGTGGCGAATTATCAGGAATGCCTGCACACAGTTGCACCTACACCTACCGGTAATTAGGAAGCTTTTTAGGTAGCCACGCATGTTTTGGTCATCTTGCATTTGGTGTTTTGGTTCAGCCCTTTCACTGCCTGGCCCTGAAGGACCATCCAGCTCATAGTTTATTCTGCTGCAGGCAGTCTGACAGCATCATCAGCGTGTTCTGGGCCCAATCAATGAAAGAGTGCCATCTCTGTCGGGGCACCTGCCCTGCAACCATCCTTCTCCAAGATAGGGATGCTCCAGGCTGGCCCTCAAAACCTGGCTGTCTCTCCAAGCAATTTGCGTGATTTGGCTTTATGTAAGTTTGTTGAATTTATCTTCTGATCCTATCATAATTTAATTGTTGCCTTTTGTTAGCCACCCAGAATGGTAGGAGATTAGGGCAAATCTAATAGATAGGTGAATAGTTCTATTCAACAAAGATTAAGGATGAAAGACTACAGAAGGCCAACAGAGAGAAAGATTCTTGCCAAAGAATGCTGAAGGCCAGAAGGAACAATTGAAACTAAATTTAATAAATTTAAATTTAATAAAGTTTTGAATGCCAGAGTGGCAGTGTTTACAAGTTGGAAGAATGGCACAACATGAAAAAGAAACCTTAACATTGCAAATGATTATGTTTGAAATTCAAAAATTATTAGAAGTAACAGAGAGAATTGAGAAGAGATTGGAGGACATAGATCCTAGAACAGCAACATTGGATGAAAAAATTGAGGATTTTCATCAAATGAAGAAAGTGGAGGTCAGAGTTCTAAAAACTGAAGGAAAAAATAAACAGACAAGAAACTGTTGATACTGACAGTGAACTGAGCATGGTTGGAAATGGAAAGAGTGGAATATGGAAAGGCGAGATAAATGGACTGGAGCTCTACCCCAGATCTCAAAGTATAGAAGAAAAGAGAGAATTGATGGAATTAAGGAGAGAAATTTTGTCTGAAGTACTAGTGATAACCAAAGATAAGCTGATTGAAGAAGCAGATGGAGGGTTTTGAGCTTATACAAGATATGCAAAAAGCAATAAGTTGCGAAGAGAAGTCCATACAAAACTTACTAAGGAAATAACCAGAATAGAATACTAATGCCACAAATGGCAAGAGACACAAGACTGCACTATTACTGGAAAGACACATGTTGATGTAATGAAAGCTTATAATGAAAAATTAAGTCAAATTTAATTAAATTTAAAGCATTATGTATAAAATGAAGTGATAATGGATTCAGTTAAATAATTGATTGATAATGATAATGCATATACAATATATATTGGTTTGATAAGAGGAAATTTGATATAAATTGCAAATGGTGACTATGAAAGGAGGTTTAAAAACTCTGTTATTAAATATAACCAATTTTATATAGAATATGTTATAAAGATGTAATGTCACTGGATGATATTAGGAAGAGCTAATGGAATGCCATTGTGTGGTTTTGCTTTAAATTTGGAATATTTTATATAAAAGGACATAAAAACAATTATAGTCAAATGAAGGTTGAGGTATGATGATAGTAATATATATAAATATACTTGATTTAAAATATATGATATGAATTGTAGGTGATGGACTGTTTTTGTAACCAATCTACACACTTTCTACAATTTGTAATGGAAGATGGTTCTGTGGTTTTTTTTGTGTGTGTTTTGTCTATTTGTAGTTATTCAAAAAATTAAAAAAACAAGCAACTGGGCTTTTGGTTGTTTTTTTTAAATGGTTCGCTTCTCATCCAAGAAGCTTCTTCAGCTCACCATGACCTGGAGGATTGAGGATTTCTATAGACATATAAGTATTCATTTAAAACAGTGGTTCTCAACCTTTCCAATGCCGCGACACTTTAATACAGTTCCTCATGTGGGAGTGACCCCCAACTATAAAATTGGTGTCTCGGTTCCTGAGACCATCGAAAATATGTGTGTTCCGATGGTCTTAGGTGACCCCTGTGAAAGGGTCGTTCGACCCCCAAAGGGGTCTTGACCCACAGGTTGAGAACCACTGATTTAAAATATACCATTTTTAATCAACATTTCATATTTTATCTTTGCAGCTGGTTCATTTCAAGGCTGCCTCCCACTGCAGCAGCAAAATAGAAGTAGTTTGAGGTGGAACAACAGATGCGACTTCACTGGCAGCCAGGTGCCTGTGGGAGGCTTGAAAGAAAGGTTGGGGACAGATCACTAAGGGCAAAACCTATCCCTCTGGGCTCTAAGAGTCAAAATGATTTAATGGCACAAAGTCAAAAATAGGCAAGATGCTTGCTGTGCTCAGATGCCAGGTGGCCCAGGAAACCATGGGGAAATTCTCAACCAAGGAAAAGTGTTTGCTAGAGAAATTAAGAGATTTCTCTAAGTGTTGGGAATTGAGGATATTGTGTATCTAAATATATTACCCATTTTTCATCCATTCCTTCCTGGCCTCAATTAAGGACAGTGCCAAAAAGAAAGTAAAAAAAAGAGACCAACACATCAGAGAACGTTGTCCGTATTATTGTTCCATTATTATTTTTCTCTTTAAAAATGTTTTTGCAAAATCAAAATATATGTACAATATTTTGCCTTTTAATAAAAAATCCTTTTCTTATTCACAAGTAGGAGAGTGGCTGGGGGGAGTAATTAATTACAAACCAAGCACCTCCTTGGGGGAGAAAAGAAATGTTACATCAATAAACAAAAAACAGCCTTCCTTTTTTTCAATCAAGAAGTGGGTTTTTTTTTCTTCAGAAGGGCAACCTCACAGTTCGATTGCATTGTCTTCCCTTGTTTTTGTTTGAGAAGAAATGCCTCTTTTCACTCTTCCTCTTGCCTGACCTCCTTTCCCAAACTTCGATGGACTTCTGCAAAGGCTGAATCTCTGCATGTGCTCAAACAAGCGTTGTCTGCAATAAAGGTTCACCGGCTCTTCTCCACAACAAACCTGCACAGGTGGCCTCGTCTCCATGAGGAGTGGGCTCCCCCTCAGCCTCCCAGTCCCGGCCCAACCTTCCCTGGCCTTGGCTACTCCACCAGGCCAGCTCATCCCTCGTCTCCTTCCCAGAAAATGCAGGCGTGGTGATGACTCAGGTTGGCTTTCTTTTGCTTCTACTCCACAGGTGGGGGTTCCTTCTCTTCCTCTCACACCTTCCCCCACTGCATCGACGGGGGGGGGGGGGGGGGATTCTGGAGGGATCCAGAAAGAGGGGAAAGATGCAACAGGTGGAGAGCAGGTGCCTCAGGCCTAGAGCCTGGACTTTTCCTGATGGCCTCAGCCCCACCTGCAGCACAGTAGAGAGGCAGTCTCCAAGAGGGGAAGCGGGGCAGATGACTGGGCCTGTTAGGAACATACTGCATGCCCTGCCCTCTGTTGCTGGGTGTGCTGCGGTGGGCCCTCCCTTATGCCTCTTTCTCATCCAGGAGGAACCAGCGAGTGGCCTGGCAGATACGGCCAGTGTATTTCTCTGCTCTGGTTCTATAAAGCATCTCTCAGCCCCAGCTCAGAGCACTGAATCCTATCCCAGGCTGCAGAACTCCAGACAAAAGCTAGAGAGCAGCAAAGAGAGAACACACAAAGTCCCTCTTGTGCCATCTAGTGGTCACAGGGGTTTTTGCAGGCCAGACAGACGGATTCCTCATTCCTTTCTCCTCCCTAACCCCCCTTGCCTCAGTCTAAGGCAGTGATGGGCAACCTTTTTGGCGTGGTGTGTCAAAAATCGGCAAAAAATCGAGCATAACTCGCGTTGTGTGTCACTTCGACAAAAACATAATGTTGCGCAATTTATAGTTGCTGCTAATGGCGCTCACAGTTCCCGTTGGCACTCCGCTGTTCCCTGCTGTGGTGCGGTCGTAACCGACAGTCCCAGGAGTAGACTCTCTGTGCCGGCCTGACTGGAGAGAGGCGCGCACTGTTCCCGCGCTCCTCTCCTGTGGGTCCTCCCTCGCCGCGCTGATGATGTGTGTGCGCACGGCACGCACGCCTTACCAGCAGCCCCTGCGCTCAGAAATGGGCGGCGGCGATACAGTAAGTGAGTGTGGGCGGGGGAGATCACACGTCCTGCCCCCCCATTCCTCCAGCACAGATTCTTTCATCCTCGGCGGCTGTGCAGGAGCCGAGGATGAATCGCATGAAATCCTGTGCGTGTCACCCCAAATGGCTACGCGTGTCAGCACTGACACGCGTGTCATAGGTTCGCCATCACTGGTCTAAGGCAATGGTTCTCAACCTTCCCAATGCTGTGACCCTTTAATACAGTTCCTCATGTTGTGGTGACCCCCAACCATAAAATTGGTGTCTCGATTCCTAAGACCATCGAAAATATGTGTTTTCCTATGGTCTTAGGCGACCCCTGTGAAAGGGTTGTTCGACCCCCAAAGGGGTCTTGACCCACAGGTTGAGAACCACTGGTCTAAGGGGAGCCTTAGGCAGCTGAGCTCTCTCACCTGGGGAGATTTGCCTGATGACGCAGAGAGTTGTACAGGGATCCCGTCCAGCTTTGTTGAGATCAGATTGTGTGTGTGTGTGTGAGAGAGAGAGAGGGGGGGGGGGAGAAGAAAGAGCGGGGAGGGAAGGAGAGACTTTCTGCCTCTCTCTGCCATATGTAGGTATTTCCCTACCTGAAAAGGGGAAGGAAGGAAGGAAAGATCTCTCTGGCCTAGGGCCAGCCCCATTTCTGGAGGGGCATCCATGTCAAGGAATGATAGTTTGCCAGGCTGTCTGAAAGGGGAGAAGCAGCCTGGAAAAGCCAAAAGGGTTTTAAAATTGAGGCTGATTCCAGGCAAACCGCTCTGTGAAAGGAGGCAAATCCACTGTGGGCTCCTGGGCATTCAAGTGCAGATCTGCTGGGAGTGGGCAGGCAGAGCGGCTGCTGTGCCAATCTCAGGGCGCTATGGGGCAGCCTCCCTGGAAAGGCTAAGTTCCTGCCCCACAAGCAGCCCCATGGCACCAAAGCCTTTTGCAAGAGAGCTGAGGAAGCCAGGGAAGCGGCTCGGGGTTCAAGGGCGCCCTGGAGACTGTTTGGAAGGGAGAGCTAAACCGTCTCAAGGCCTGCACATGGCCAGTGGATCTCTCCCAAAGTCTGAAAGGCAGAGAGATCCCTCCTTCGCGGCACCTCCCCAGGTGGGGGATCTGCATGTAGCTGTGAGCACGGTGCCTCTTCTATTTGATGCTAATCCTCTTTGGCAGCCTCTTCTCCCAGCAGAAGCTCCTCCAGCTCTGGGGCCCCTGAATGGAGGGAAACCGTTTGGCCAGCAGGATGAGCAATAATGCAAAGGCTTTCTGGGGCCCTTGGAGGGCAGCGGGAGCCGGCAGGCCCCGAGAAGGCCAACCGATGCCAGGCCAAGCTGGTTGTGCGACTGGCAGAGGCTCCTGGAGGCCACGGTGCCCATCCTGGAAGCAGCTCAGACAGGTTCCCAGGACTGATGGAGGAAAGACCCACACAACAGAGGGAGAGGCAGCCAACCTCTCTTGCACTTCCTTCTCTCCAGCCAGATGTTTGCTCTGCGGCCCCGGATTCAAGACAGATTCAGCAAGGACCCCAGCAGGTCTGGAGATGCTCACATGGCTTCTGCTGGACCACAAAGGGCCCCACTCACATTTAGGGCCCCTTCGGTTGGCCCACAGCCACAGGGGATGCTGGGACTTGCAGAAGCCTCCCCCCCTCACAAAATTCCTAACCCAAGGGCCCCCTTTGCAACATCCTCCTGGGCCTCCCAAACCCTAGAGAAGCATTTCTTCTAGTATCCCACCCAAGCACCAGAGACCACCAAGTCCATCTTCCACACCTCAGAAGACTTTGTAGTGCAGCCCCTTCTGGCCAGGCCATCGGCTCCTGCCTGCCTTCCTTCCTTTCCCAGAGGCTTCGTGGTTTTCTGCAAACGGTGTTTGGTTCTTCCGTGCCAGGAAATTTGCAGAAGAGAAGCAGCTGTGCCTTGCCCGTGCGCACACCTGCCCCCAGCCCCGCCGCTGCACATGCCCCTCATGCACTCCCACCCAGGGGCTGCGGAGGGGGCCAGGGAGGGTCTCTTCTCAGTGCTGGAAGAACAGTCCTGTTTCCCTCGGAGGCCCAGAGACGGGCCAGGGCTGCCCTTGGGGACAGAAGCTCCTGCCAGCCTGGGCATCACTGCACCCCCTCTTCCTCCACATAGGTCGAAGGGAACCAGCCAATCTGCAAGAAATTAGGAGGGAGCCTAAGGATGGAGGAGGATGGGACCTGGCCAGGCCTGAGGGTGGGGGAGGCTTTTATGACTGAGTGGGCTTGAGTGGGCAGGGTCTGGCACTGACCTTGTGCCCAGCTGGATGCATCACTACTCCTTGGCTGGATGCCCCCTCCCCAATTCGGAAAGGAAAATGGCGAGAGGATCATGCCCCTTCCAGAGGCTACTTACTCGGCCGTTGGCCTCTCCCTTCCACCAGCCTTGATCCCCACCGATCCGACTGTAAATCTTCACCACGTCCCCTTCCTGCAGGGAGAGCTCCCGCATGTCCCGGGCAGCAAAGTTGTACCTGGCCACTGCAGTCCCGATGGCCCGAGGGGTGAAGACTGGCGGGCGGGGGAGATAAAAGGAGAAAAGTGAAGGGGCTTCCCCCAGCGTGGCCTGTCCATTTTCCAAGTTCTGTGGCTTCTGGCTGAATTTTCCTTTCTTTCTGCCACAAGTAGTCTTTCTCAGCTGCTGTGAGGCTGACCTGCCAAGGCTGGACTGGGAGCAGATGGCCGATCTGCCAGCTGTGGGCAGAGGGTCAACCCCGTCCTTCCTTAGATGACCAGCATGTGTCACTGTCCAGCAAATGGATGGGAGCCTCTGCATGCATATCTAGATATATATAATCATCTATACTTATTGTATTCAGAGACACAAACACAGAGACAGAGAGATAGAGAGAGAGAGAGAGGAGAGAGAGAGAGAGAGAGAGCTATATATATCTACCTGACCAAAAAGGAGTGGAGGGATTCTGAGAAGTGAGGTGGTGGCCCTGAGGACTGAGAAAGGAAAAATTGTAGGAAGCGCAGGCAGCTGCAGAAAAGAAGTTAGAGGGAAATGGAGGCAGCAGGAGAAAGGGGAGGGAGGGAGAGAGGGAGGGAGGGGGAGACAGTATTAAAGGGGGACATTTACGAAATGGGAGAAATCAGCAAGGCAGGGGAAAAGCCCCCCCCCCAAGTCGTCGTCCCCCCCCCCCCCCGCTCTTCATGCTTCGGCCTGACAGGAAGAGGGAGGTGCTCTGCATGGCTGATCAGCCTCTCGACCCCGTCTGTCTCCCCAGAGGAAGTGCCGATGTTTGCAGAGGGAGCCAGGCTCTCTCCTGCCTGGAGGGGGTCAAGCAAAGCATCGGCCTGGGAAGGGCCCGGGCGCCTGCAGGGCCAGGGAAGGCTCACTCAGCCGGTGGGAAGGGTTTTGTCCCTGTCCTTAAAGCACCAAATGACTCCCAGCTGCAGCTGCCCAGCAAGGGCCAACCAGACTGTGAAGTGCAGCTTGGAGCCACCGAGGGCCTTTGGAAAGCCCAGACGCAGCCCCAGCTTCAGCCCAGCCTTTCTCCTCCTCATCTCCGAAATGGGTCTTGGGGATGAAGCCAGAATCCCAACGGAGGGACCACCCAGCAATCTCGGCCTGAGCCATAACACTCAGCTGGAGCCTTCTGAGGACCCGGATTGTTGTTGGGGGCAATATGCTGACTCTGTAAACCGCTTAGAGAGGGCTGAAAGCCCTATGAAGCGGTATATAAAAATCTGCTATTGCTATATTGCTATATTCTGGTCAAGCAAAGCCCATCGGTCACCTTGCTTGTCCACCCTCAGACCAGCCCCTTCCTCACTGACCCCTCACCCATGGGAGGAGGGGGGGGGGCTTTGTGGCCAGTTGGGGGGATTTGCAACATTTGGGGCTTTCCTGAGAGAGCCGGGCAGAGGGCAGGGAATTCCTGCTTTCTCTGGCGGGTGTGTGTGTGTGTGTTTGACTTTCTCCCCATCCAGGCTGAGATATCTGGCCTAAACCCTTCCACAACAACTCCAGTGGCCTTTTCATAAACTCAAATTCAGGCTTTAAAATGGTTTGTCAGGGCCCTTTTAGAATGTCTCTGCCATTTCCGTGATTTTGGAGCGCTTGAGATGCTGCCCTGAGTTCCTTCTGGAGGGAGGAAGAGACCAGCTTCCAAAGAGGAAAAGAGAAGGGGGAGGGGGAGGCCCTTCCCCAGCACGTCCCTGCTGAGGGGAGGGTGGCTGCTGGGGGGTGGTGCGTGTAGGTGGGTGTAAAGCTGGAGGTTTGTTGCAAGCACCTCCCTCCAATCCATTGACCGAAAAGCAGCCCCTGACCACCCCTGCTTAGACTGGACCCTCGCCCTGCTGGGCTGGTTGCTGTGGGTGAAGAGCCATGGGGCTGGAGTCTTTCCACTGCTGGGCTTCACTGCCGGCCAGCCAGGCCTTCAGGCCAACCGGAAAGCAACCCACTGGTGGGGACTGGGCCTTCAAGAGGCAGTCTGGGGGAAGGGTGCAGCTATGCAGCCACAGGGCTTCAGCTGGTGGGAGCAAAGGGGAGGGGGCTCCTTTTGCAAGCTCTCCATCTGCTCCGTGATCCCCAGCCGGATGCAGAGGGTCCTTACCCGGGGACCGAGCTAAGGTTCTTGAGGCTGAGCGTTCCCGGGATTTGTAAGGATACTTTAAGGTCGTGTCCAGCTGTTTGAAGCTCTCCTTCAGCGAATGGGCTTGGTAGTACTCCACCAATTCCTGCAGAAGACAGGACGAAGAAGCCCCTTGAAGCCTCCAGGAAGACCTGTCCAAGGCAAGGATCCTTTTCCCCCAAAGGCCAACCTACCAAGAGGCTTTCAAACTTTTTGGCTTCTGTGATGTGGATCCAGTTCTCTTTTTCAACCACTTTAATGTGCTTCACCTCGTCATTAAACCTGCGAGGGGGAGGGCAGAGGTTTCAGGAGGTCTGGCAGGGAAGTTCCCCACCCAAAAGCCCACCGACCTTCACCCTCCAGATTTGCCCCACGGAGAAGCCTGGCAGAGCCGGGCTTAAATTGGCCAGACTTCAACAGCCCAAGATCCCTTCTGGCAGTGGGGGTGAGGGGGGGCTTATGTGCTGAAATGCTGGAGGCCCAGTTGAAGGCTTGCTCCACCAGAGAGGCCAAGCAGACCCTCCCCTTGAGGTCTTGAGATGTGAATGGGGTCTGCCAGGGAGGACCATCACCCAGACTAATTTTGGACCAATTATTGGAAGCAGAAAAGTTACCTTCAGCGAACTCTAAAAACCTCAGCAAGTACAAAGGGGTTTAAAAGGGGCCCACGGGGGGCTTTTCTCAGGACCGCCCCTTATTAAGCCCTGTGTAACTCTTTGGAACAGGAAGACAGGAAGGGTCTGGAAGCTGTATGAACCCGGGCTCCTGTTCTTGGGAGGGGGAGACCCTGCCTGCCCCCCATGGGTGCGAGAAGCTGCCCTTCGAGGCCACTGACTTGATGCTGATGGCGAAACGCTCGGCTTCGGCTGGCCTCTCCCGGATCAGGTAGGTCCCGCTGGCGTGCTGCTTCAGGAGGTTGTCCGTCTGCTGCCTCTCCATGCTGCCTGCAAACCTAAGATCCACCCTCTGGGTTAGGAGGGATCCCCTTAGATCCCTCTGGCATCCCTCTGGCGGTCTGCAGGGAGCCCCTGGCACAGAGAGAGGAGCTGGGGAGCTGGGCCTGGTCATCGGAGACAGCCTGGGGGCAGAAGCAGCCGGCCAGTCCTATCGACAGTTGGGGGTTTGTGGCCCTGCAGGGCTTTGGGGAAACGGGGCCCTTGGCAGCCCTGATGCCTCCCCCATGGCAGGTATGGAAAAAGCCCAGCTGATGGTTCAACAGGACTCCGTATTACAGCCCCACCATGCTCAGAGCATCCCAGGGTTGGAACGGAAATCCCTGAATCCAGCCCCCTCCCCCCCTCTCTCCAGATCACGAAATCCCCTGTCCAGCTGCTCTTAGGAGTCTCTGCTCTCCCTGCTTGACTGGGTGACCAGAGAGAGCTGATCTTTCCTCCCCCCCCCCCCGTCCCCTAATTTTTCTCTTCTCCCCTGAATGCCTTTCTTTGACTCCCTTCTAAATTCTCTGAGCTGCTTCCAGCTCAGCAGGCAGAACTGGGCAGCCCCAATGAAGGGAGGCTGGAGTTCTTCTCTGGTGGCATCTGGGCTGCTGTGGATTGGCCTTTCTTCTACAGCCACGTCACACGGTTGGCTCTTCTTTGATTTTAATAAACAATTATTCCAGGACTGCTTCATCAATAACATAGTGAGCCAGCTACATCTATTCTAATAGTTCTCCATTTAATTCTTGTTTCCTCTATAGTAATTTGGCATCCACCTGTTACATTAGATGTTCTTCATCTCAGCCATTCTTCAACTTAGCAAAATTAATTTAAATCTTATTCCCATTCTGAATCAGCTGTGAGTGGGATGGTCTGAACCATGCAGGCATAGGCTGAACCTCCCTGCACATGGTGAGGGGCCATCAAGGGACAGATTAACAGAATTGGAAAGGACCTTGGAGGTCATCTAGTCCAACCCCTGCACCCAAGCAGGAGACCCTACACCATTTTTGACAGATGGCAGCCCATCTCTTCTTGAAAGCCTCCAGGGATGAAGATCCCACAACCTCCAAAGACATCCTTGGGAGAAGCTGGATCTCATGCCAGAATCCCCCTGGACCCCTTGGTCTTCTCCTTCGCACCTCCTGCTGCTCCAATCCCAAGTCTCCTCAGCCCCCCATTCTTCTCCAGCTACCCTCATCTGCAATTGTGCACCTCTACAAACTCGGGGGACAATGAGGCCCTCTTCTGTGGCTCCAGGTTGTGGCTTAAAGAAATACCTTCCAGAAAACCCCCATCGAAGAGGAGGCCACTTCAAGATCAAGATTCTTCGGTCCTCTGCCGTCACCAACCCCACTGCAATAATCCCATTCCCCACCACCCTTTGGCTGAAAAGGCAACAGCACATCGAAAACCACCAGAGGGCCATGGGGGGGGGGGCTGTGTGCTACTGGGCAGTGGAAATGACCAGTGAACGCACGCACTCTCCATTTGCATGAGGGGCAGGTGTGCATGCAAGCCACTTGTGCAAATGGAGCTGCCCACGCACGCTTGCTGGCCACTCATGCAAAACCATCCCCCCCCCACCTCCACAAAGTTGGAACCGCTGGGGAACTCTGCCCCACAGGACAGGGAGGGTTGGGTTTTTTAAAAAAATTCAGATGCTTTTTCTTCCTTTTCACAGGTGCAACTGGGAAAGGCTTAGAAAACCAAGAAAGGCTTCCACAAATATGACTCTCCAAATTTTGGCAGCTCTTCCAAGGAACTGGACTGTCAACTGGACTCTGAGAGAAACGATTCGTTTGAGGCCTCCCATTTAATTCCTCAGGGCCAGAGGGCTGGTTGTTTTGAAGAGAGATGCTGAACAGAGAGTGGGTTGCACCCAGCAGGCAAGAAACTGTCCCCCGCATCCCACTAGCTTTGAATCCCCCCCCCATTTCCTCACCGATGAGATTCCAGATTAGGGGGAGAGGCCCAGCCAATCCCACCCACCCAACTCACCAGGGGTATGTGGAATAGTCCATCTCTCGTGAAGGAGGGCGGCTGTTGGGAGGCTGCAGCAGAGAACAAAGGGATGGTTGATTCTAATGAATTCTTCCCAAGGGCATCCCCATGCAGGGGTGGTCTGAACAGTGGGGCAGAAAACCCCCAGGGCCAGAAGGAGGGAATTGATCCACAAACTAAAAGAAAGGGCATCAGCCCCTGAAACCAGCAGCCATTAGTCCGGGGCCTCAATTGTGGAGTGAGGGTGGGGGACATGGCATTGATTATGGCTCCTGCAGCTTCCTGCCTCCAGGACTCTTACCCGGGCGTCCACTGGGCAAGGCTTAACCAACGAGCTGGGAAAATAGCCGGATTTCTTGGACACGACAAGCCTCCCCTGGAAGAAAGAGAAGAGTCCTCACAAGGGGCCCTGTTGTGGCCTGTTGGCTGCTGGTCCCTCCAGCAGCCAAATCAGAGGTGGAGGAGGAGGCATCAAGGCAACCCGGGAGCTCCGAGGGGGAAGAGGGAAGGGAGCTGTCAAAAATACACAAAGGGGAGCCTGGGCCATCCGTCAGCCCTCAGATGGAGAGTCAACACAGAGGAAGAGGAGGAGGAGCTGTGCCCAGTGCCTGATAAGCAGAAGGCAGAGGAGAGGAGAGCAAAGGAAATCTATGGGCCGGTCCTTGGGACAGACGAGCCACTACTGCTAGTGAAGCCCCACCCAAACTCTGGGGACAAAAGACAGGGGGCAGAGATGAATAGGTGTGGCAGACAACTATTCATCTCCCTGCCAGATGAAGTTATTAATGTGCTGAGAGAGAGGGGAGAGAGAGGGAGAGGGAGGGGGGGAGGGAGGGAGGGAGAGAGAAAGAGAGAGGGAGGGAGGGAGGGAGAGAGAGAGAGAGAGAGAAGCAGCGTCATGGATTCCCTTTGTCCACTTTGAGTGTAGTTTTCTTTCTTCTCTCCCATGGGGGGAAGTTTTCACTTTCTCAAAGATTCACACAACACCCATCACACAAGTCAACCAGACACAATGATGGCGTCTTTGTAATGGGAACATGTTTGTGCAACAGGCTGACTCGGCAAGTGTGCTAAAGGGCCGAGTTCCCACAACCTTGCTTGGCTTTGAAACCTGGTTTGCAGCTCTGCTTCCAACTACAGCCTGGGATGTGGAACCCTTTCAGCCCAGGTGTCGAGCGGAGGCGACCCACTGCTGTGGGGAAGGGGCTCAGCCCAGCCTTCCTCCTGTTTGGTGCAGCAGCAGCAACCCAGGGAGAATCAGGGAGACTTGAGGCTCAATGGCCCCGCAAGCCAGGGTGCCAGGCTCCCTGCGGTCACCCTGGACAGATGGCAGAGCAGGATCCCAGATTGGTCGAGGGTGCTGAGTCCCTGCCCCAAATCCTGGTGCTGTTGGATAAACCCAGCCGTGGGAGCCAGACTCTCCTCCTCCCCCAAGTAGAGTTGAAGGGTTTCAGGCTTGTTCAAATGCCCGACAGGTCCAAACCTGAATTCCGTGGATAAGGAGTTGAGGAAGCTTTCCTCTTTCCTGCACATTCCTGGAGGATCCACTCACCTCCCACCACTGGGAATCCGGTTCCCCTCGGAGCAGCTCAATCACTTCGCCCATCTGGAAAGTTAAAACGGGTTTCCCTGGTGGAGCTGGGTTGCCATGGTAATTCTGGAGGGCCACCATTTTAGGGCCTGGGAAGAAGCCAGAAACAGCAGGGGCTCAGGTGGGTCTCTCAGCCAAGGAGGCCGCTCCCTGGGGGGCCCTGAAGCTCCCTTCCAACTGTGTTGTTCTGCTCAGTCCTGTTCAGAGGGGTTTGGGCTCTGCCCTGCAGGAGGTGCCCACTGCCGGGGCAAAAGGAAGGCCTGTCTCACCCTGAGCTGCCATTTCCCATTTCTGGGCAGGCCGCCAACTCTGCAGGATCCAGCTCTTTCTTAAGAAATGCTCAAGGTCTCCGTGATGACTTCTTGGCTCCATGAACAAAAGGTTGTTTAAAGGGGAGCTTGCACCTGTGAGCAGCTGCCCCCTGCGCCCGAGTAGAATTAACTAAAGACTTTTTCTGTGGGGCGGGGGGAGGAGGGGCTCAGATCGGCTTATTGACAAATTGCTGACTGCAGAAGGTACACGATGAACTTTAATTTTAAATTTATGCCTGCCGTTCCATACTGTTTATTAAAATAATAAAATATGTAATGTGGAAGAGATTTGGAAAGGGAGGGCTGGCTGGCTTCATCTGCTGTGCTAGTCCCTCCCTCCCTCCCTTACAGGAACTTCTCACAAATTCCCCAGCACAAAGTATTCACTCTGCTTTTTGATTTAAGGGGCACATTTTCTAAAAGGCAAGTGGGTGGTGTGGGGAGGAGAAGGCTTACCTTGATTCAGTGATTCCTGTCCAGAAATAAAAAGAAAGACGTCTCAGTCTCCTGGAGACTTTCTGTCCACACTATGAGCTACTTTTGCTCTTAAAACTGACACACACACCCCGGTGTCCCCCCCCCCCCACCCAGCAAAGGCCTTACAGAGACGTGACAGTTTGGATTCTGAGCCGCAGCCCCCACCCTCTCCCATTGAAATCGGGAGAGAAAACGCCGCAGAGGAAAGGGTGCCCCGTTTCAGGACCAACCAAGGAGCCAGCCTGGCATCTAGGAAAAGGGGCCTTGGAGAAAGGGTTTCCCCGGGGTCTTCAGCTGGCACTTTGCTCCCTGCAAAGTCCTTCCCCAGAGAGGAGGGAAGAAGAGCCGCACTGCTTACCTGCTCAGCAGGAGAACCTAGAAGGCAACGTTGAAGAGGGGCTGGTTAATGGAGAAGCTATCTAGGAGGATCAGCCCAGCTGGCGAGTTTGTGTGTGCAGATCTCAGGACTATCTGGATCCCCCCACCCCCCATTTCTTGCTATTCCAAATTCTCTTCCCTTTGACCCACCTTCAGTACTTAGAACACCCTTTCAAAACGATTTATGATGTGCAAAATCCTCTAAACGGCTGCAGAAGGGATGTGCTGCTCTGCCCTTGTGGGACTGAGTGAGAGGCTGACGGGGACCCCAACAAGGAAGGTGACCAGGGAAGGGCTCAGCCCTTCTACCTGTCCCTGGGAAAGAAGCCCACGGAGACAAGTTCTTGGGACGCAGCAGCCCAGAGAGAGATGCAGGGCACCAAACTCAACAGGCAGCCATTACAGAGAATAGTAATAGCACTTAGACTTACATACCGGTTTGCAGTCCTCTCTAAGCCGTTTACAAAGTCAGCTTCTTGCCCCCAACAATCTGGGTCCTCATTTTACCCTCCTCGGAAGGATGGAAGGCTGATGGTTGGCACTTGAGCTGGTGAGATCCAAACTGCCAAATTGCAGGCAGCTGGCAGTCAGCAGAAGGAGCCTGCAGTACTGCACTCTGACCACCATGCGCCACCACGGCTCATGAATCATCCCTTTTATTACAGGGAAACATGTGCTGATTTGGAGAGCACCAGCCCAAGCCGTCCCCACCAGTCTTCCCTGGGGCAAAGGAGTGGACAGCCCAGGCTCTCTGCTTCACCTGGGGGCACCAGGACAACAGATTCCCTGACTGCAGACGCAGCTGCCCTGTTTTCTGGGCTAGTTGGCAGCTCTGCAGGGTCTGATGCAAGGGGCTTTTCTCTCTCCCCCCCTCCTTCCTGCTCTAAGTGGCGTGGATCACTTACTGAACTTGCAGGGTGGGATGACCTCCAGGCACTCCTTGTGGGCGCCCGCCTTGCACTTCAGGCACTGGTAGCCTTGGTAGAAGGTCCCCCTGTGGAAAGAGACGCTGCTAGCCCAGAGTGCCTGGTGGGCACCCTTCGCACAGCAGGCTGCACCCCCAGGGAGCCCCTTGGAGCAGGAGCAGGGGAGGCTCCCCGATACCGGAAGGCTCCAGATCCCCAGGCTCTCCTCAGATGCAGGGAAGCCCTTCCGCTCAGATGCTGAGTTGGGGCTGAGCCCACCCCTGTTGAAAGCAGCTGTGGCACTGGGGGCCCAGAGCCAAGGAAACCCTCGGTTGAGGCCAGCCAGGCTCCAAAGTGGGCTCCAAAGCAGGTGCAGCTGAGGGGCTGCTTGGGGCAAGGACTCCCCTGCTTTGCTGTGCCAAGAAGCCCCAGAGCTGCACGGCTGCCGGTGGTGCTGTGTCTGCCTGAAGAAGGAAAAACACTCACCTTAGAAACATCTTGCAGGCTTTGCAGTTGGTGGTCTTGTCAAAGGTGAACATCTGGAACTGGTGATTGTTCGCTGTAGCTTTCTCGGGCTTAATGTTGGATCTGGGCAAAGAAAAGGTGCCCCCTCAGCTCAGGCAAAGCAAGTGGCAGCTCCTCTTTGGGGAGGTTGGCAAGAGGGCTCAGGGCCAGGCCATGGGGCACAACTTAGTCCCGCCCACACATCCCATGTGCCAATGCCCGGGTCAAGACTGCCAGCTGGAGCTTCTGGCTTCTTGGCCGTTCAGCCTTTCAGTCTGGGCCCGGCCAGGACGCAATTGCCGGACACTCACATGGCCATTTCAAACTGCTCCATCCACTTCCGTTTCATCTCTTCCGTCTTGCAGAAAAACTGGAATCCCTGTTTGCCTTGAAGGTGGGTGAGGTAGAAGCCGTAAGACCACTGGGGGGAGAGAGGGGGGGAGGGGACTGAGCGGGAAGCAGAGGCAGCAGATGCCCAAGGCCAGTGCGGGCCAGGAGGACTGGGGGCAGCCATTGCACCACCCTGAAAGCTGGCCTCAAGAGGCACCCTTGGGCGGCCGAGTCGCAGCACCAGAGGCAGCAAGCTTGGCCAACCGTCCTCCGTTCCCGGCCACAAGGACTGGGAATTCAGTGCCGGCTCCGGGAGGGCAGAAGCCGAGTCTGGCATGGCTTCCTTCTCTTTCTCATCAGCAGCAAGGAAGAGGCTGCCTCTCCACTTGCCCTCGTTGGGGAAGCTCACCTCAAAGGGCTGTTTGTAAGCCTCCCTGCAGTAACTGCAGCCCCCCATGCAGCCCCCTGGACGATGCGCAACCAGCCCTGCCTAGGATTATTACAGCAGCAGCAGCAAAAGACAAAGAGAGTGGGAATCAGTAGAGACGGCTTACCATTTTCCCATGCGACTGAGAAGCAAAAAGGAAGCGAAGGGGAGACACAGTTGGTTACCAAATCCCACCTGTTCAGACTCTAAAACAAGCGGGGCCCTTTCTCCCCATCACCACAGCCCCAGTCCCAGGTAGGCCAGATGTTCAGGGAATGAATGGGGAGGTCTCTTTGTAGATGTGCCCCCTCCAGAGCTTTGGGGGGGGGATTCCACCTGCTAAGCCCCCTAGAAGAACAGGGGTTCCTTCGTGCAGGGAAGAAAGAGGCACAAAAGGGGGTGGATTTCCTGAGATCTCCTTCCTGCTGCCACACATCCATTCAAGCAGCAATTGTCCATGTGGGAGCCCTTGTTGGCAGCTGAGCAGAAAAGGGGCTTCTCCTTGTGGCCAATGTGGCACGAGAGTGGCAGTTGCTCAGTGTGGTTCCTCTCAAGGGCCCAAGCAGCACAAGGACACCCCCTGCCCCCAGGCCAGCTCCTTGCAGCACCACCAGGCAAGGTTGCCCCCCAAAGAGACACCAACTGTGCTTCCAGCTGTTAGAGCTCTCCCCCACTTGTGGTACCCAACGTTGGCCGTGAAGGGAAGGGAGAAAAAAGAGAGGGAGGGACTCTGCACCACCACCCACCTTCTTGATGTCCTTGTTGTTGGTGGGGTCATCGGTCATCTTGTAACAGAGCAGCTCCAGGATGTCCTTCTGCTCATAGCTGTAGCCTTTCCTCTTGCAGACAATCACCACTTTATCAAACAAAAACAAATACCTGTCCCAGAATCAGAAGAGGAAACTCAGCAAGCGTCTGCACGTTCGCCCTCCCCCCAGGCTTTGGGGAAGGGGCTCCGACCGTCCCCCCTCTCCTCCAGTGACCCTAACCTTAACCCTAACCCTCTCCTCCAGTGACCAGGAGATCCATGCCAGCTGAAGAGGGCTCACTTGTGCCTTGATGTCCCAAGTGGAATCCTTGGTCAAGAGGATTTATCATCTCTGGCCAGTGTAGCCAATTTCTGGACCCAAGAAGTTTCAGGTGGCTGCCTGGGAGTCCCAGCCTAGGGAAGATTCTGCGTCTCCAACAGACCCGGCCAGATGCCCCCCCCCACCGGCCCTTCTCCTCGTCTCTTCCTGCCCCCCCCCCCGTTAAAAGCCAGCTCCTGCAGCCTGCCATGGGGCTCAGCATAGGGCCAGGAGCACCTGGGGAGCTTGGTACATAGCTGGTGCCAAGGGCAAGCCATCAACCTCTGAGTGGCACCCAAGAAGGACGGGCAGCCCAGGCACCAATGGCCTTTTGCCTTAGTCCACCTTTGGGGGGGGGGGAGATGCACCAAGGCAGGGGTCTTTCCTGTTAATGCAGGAAGGGGAGGCAAAGGATCCGTCTCCTCAAGCCCTTGACTCCATCCCTCTTCCAGGAGGAGGAAGAGGCCAGCAGGTAGGCTCAACCCATCCGGCAGAGCAGGGGTGGCAGGCAGGACACTCCCGAGCTCTCTTGCCTTGTGGCTGCTACCTCCAGGCAGGGAAATGGGTTCTTGGGGAAGGAGAGGACAGGAGGGCCTAGCCCAAGGGCAGAAGGACCCTTCCCGCTCTGGGGAAAGGTACATCAGTGGAATCTGCCTCTTCCAGGGCTGAAGGGAGAGGAAAGCTGGAGGGAGGGAAGGAAGGAAAATGAGGGAGAGAGGGAGGGAAGGAAGGGAAAGGAGGGAGGAAAGGAAGGAAAAGGAGGGAGGGAAGGAAGGAAGTAAGGGAAAGGAGGGAGGGAAGGAAGGAAAAGGAGGGAGGGAAGGAAAAGGAGGGAGGAAGGGAAGGAAAAGGAGAGAGGGAGGGAAGGAAGGGAAAGGAGGGAGGGAAGGAAGGAAAAGGAGGGAGGGAGAGAAGGAAAAGGAGGAAGGGAGGGAAGGAGGAAAGAAAGGAAGGAAAAGGAGGGAGAGAGGGAGGGAAGGAAGGGAAAGGAGGGGGGAAGGAAGGGAGAGAGAGAAGGAAGGAAAAGGAGGGAAGGAAGGAAAAGGAGGGAAAGGGAGGGAAAGAAGGAAAAAGAGGGAAAGGGAGGGAAGGAAGGAAAAGGAGGGAGGAAGGGAAGGAAGGAAAAGGAGAGAGAGGAAGGGAAAGAAGGGAAAGGAGGGAGGGGAGGAAGGAAAAGGAGGGAGAGAGGGGGGAAGGAAGGAAGGAAGGAAAAGGAGGGAGAGGGAGGAAAGGAAGTTAAAGGAGGGAGGGAGGGAAGGAAGGAAGAGGAGGCAGAGGGAGGGAAGGAAGGGAAAGGAGAGGAGGAAGGAAGGAAAAGGAGGGAGGGAGGGAAGGAAGGAAGGGGGAAGGAAGGGAGAGAGAGAAGGAAGGAAAAGGAGGGAAGGAAGGAAAAGGAGGGAAAGGGAGGGAAAGAAGGAAAAGAGGGAAAGGGAGGGAAGGAAGGAAAAGAAGGGAGGAAGGGAAGGAAGGAAAAGGAGGGAGAGAGGGAGGGAAGGAAGGAAAAGGAAGGAAGGAAGGAAAAGGAGGGAGGGGAGGAAGGAAAAGGAGGGAGGGAAGGAAGGAGAGGGAGGGAAGGAAGGAAAAGGAGGGAAAGAAGGAAAAGGAGGGAAAGAAGGAAAAAGAGGGAAAGGGAGGGGAGGAAGGAAAAGGAGGGAGGGAAGGAAGGAGGGGGAGGGAAGGAAGGAAAAGGAGGGAAGGAAGGAAAAGGAGGGAAAGAAGGAAAAAGAGGGAAAGGGAGGGAAGGAAGGAAAAGGAGGGAGGAGGGAAGGAAGGAAAAGGAGGGAGAGAGGGAGGGAAGGAAGGAAAAGGAAGGAAGGAAAAGGAGGGAGGGGAGGAAGGAAAAGGAGGGAGGGAGGAAGGAAGAGGAGGGAAGGAGGAAAAGAAGGAAGGAAAAGGAGGGAAGGAAGGAAGGAAAGGACGGAGGGAGGATGTTGCCAGCCTTCCCTGGTTTGCTGAGTGGGGGGCTGTGGGTGGGATTCCTGCCTCTGGAAGCCAACCTGCTCAACCCAGCGTGTCTTGGGAACTCGGCTGCCTGCACGAGGGTTTCCCTGGGGGGTTCCCTTCAGCCAGGACCCCCGGAAGAGGCCCTTCCTTCTTTGCTGCTCTGCTCACTCACCGATCCTGCTTCGTGTGGTTGATGATGGAGCGGACCTTCAGTTCCCCATCGATCTTTGGCCGCCCGTATTCTTCCAGCTTCACCGGCTGGGACAAAGGGGACAACAGTCAAAACTCCCCCCCCCCTAATTTGGAAGGCTCCAAAGGGCACCTCAGCTGTCAGAGAAAGGGGGGGGGCACTTCGGGAGTCAGATGGCAGTCAAGCCTCTTCCTGGGTGAGATCCAGGTCTGGGGACCAGTGAGCAGGCAAACTGGGGAAGACCAGAAAGCAGGGGCAGGGTGGTTTCCTTTCCTCTTGGGTGTTGAGGCCCCTGAGGCAGCCTCCCATGCCCGCCTGGGTGAGCCCAGCTATCCCTTTCTGCAATGCCAGGGCTGAGGCTTGTTGTGACCCCTCCTCAGTGTGGCGGTGTGGGCCCTTCGTTGCACAGCCTAGAGTGGCTGGGAGCGTTTGGGGACTGCACCCTGCTCCAGTTGGCATCCAGTTGGCATCGTCTGTGCCCTTCAGCTGGCTAAGGCCCTTTGCCATCACTGCCATGCAGCAGCCGTTACGGGATGCCAACCTCCTGAACAGGGAGCCTGTTCCTGGCCAGCTGAGGGGCCAGAATCCCCGGGGCTTCCGGAGGAGGCAGGAGAGCCAAAGCTTTGATCCTTTGATCTTACCAGGTTTTCTATGGAGCTCTGGAATTCACTGATTTTCTTCAGGGTCTCTTTGTCCCGTTTGACTTCATTGATGAACATGGCCAAGTCCTGAAAGGCGGAGGGGCCCATCAGTGGCAGCGCAGGCGAAAAGCCCCAGGCAGGGGTCAGCTCAGAGAGCAGAAAGACGCCCAGCAGCCTCAGGGGCCTTGTGCAATTTCAAGGGGCCCCTGAGGCAGAAGCAGAGCACAGCCAAGCCAGGCTAGAAGAATCTGGAGTGGGCTTTGGGGAGCAGCCCTTGGCCAGAGACCAGGCGCTGCCTCTATTCAGTGACACCCCCCCCCCCAACAGACCTCCCATGGGGCCCCACCTGCATGGCCTCCAACGCTTCTTTCAGCTGCTGCTTCTCCGGCCGGTCAGACGAGTGGCTGAGCAGCTCCTAGAAGACAAACCATCATCCTGGGTTACTCCATCCACTCACTGCCTGCCTGCTTTCTGCTCCACCTCACCATACGGGGGTGGGTGGGCTGAAGGCCACTGGGGAAGGTAGCAGGAGAGGCTCTGCCAAGAAACAAGGGCTGGAGTTGTCTGTGGAGATCCTCAGTCCTCCAGGTGATGGTTGGCCCAAAGGTGCTTTTTCCAAGAAGCTGTTTTTCCTTGGAAGACGTTTCGCTTCTCATCCAAGAAGCTTCTTCAGCTCTGACCGATGGGAAGTGGTTTGAAAGAGGGGTCACAGAGGCCATCTCTGTCCAAACTGAACAGCCCTCTCTCCACAGAGGGGGGGGGATACGACACCATCTATCTCCTACACAGTCCTTTCAGCAGTTCCAAGAAGGCTCCACACCCATTTGCACCACTCAGGTGACCCTGAGGACAGAGACAAACTTCCAGGTGGCCTCAACGACTCTCTCAAAGGATGCAAATGGCCAGCTGTCTGCAAGGAGGATAAATCCTCCTATTCCCCAACATCCAGCCAGAGCTGAAGAAACTTCTTGGATGAGAAGCGAAATGTCTTCAGAAGAAAAAAACAGAAAGTCCAGTTGCCTCTTGAAAAAAGCACCTTTGGGCAAGGTTTGGAGTTGCTTGTCCCAAGAGTAATGGCTGGGGGTGGGTGGGAGAACGAGACGACGACATGCAGAATCAGATGATTTGGTGCAAGCTTGAACAAACAAGCCAGAATTAATTAAGGTTTATGGGAACAACTGCACTATTGATTTATGTGTGGAACCAAAAGCATTTGCGCAGGGGAGTATCCTGGGCAAGGAGGGCACAAGTGGAGCCAGAGGAGACCCCGGCTGAAGTTGCCTGAAAGACTCCCTGGTCAACTGGGACACTTGCCCCTTGCCTTATGCGCAGCTCTCCCCACCCGATGCAGAGCCTCAGGATCTCACCTGGGCTCCAGGGGGCTGCCTGCTCTGCCTCCCTTTGGCTCTACCATCCCAACTGGAGATGTCCTACCGTGTTTCCCCGAAAATAAGACAGGGTCTTATTTTCTTTTGACCCCCCAAAATATTGCTTGGATCTTATTATCGGGGGGGGGGGGGGGGATATTGTTTTGAGGTTGCAAACAGGCGCCCGAAGAGCCAGGCACAGCCTTAGGGGCAAACCTCCTATTGGGCCTCCTCCGTATTCCATCGGCCAGCCAATGCCGGCTGGCAACTACAAGGAGGAGGGCCTTCTCGGTAGTAGCCCCGACCCTTTGGAACGAACTCCCTGTGGAGATTCGTACCCTCACCACCGTCCAGGCCTTCCGCACAGCCTTGAAGAACTGGCTAGCCCGTCAGGCCTGGGGACAAGGATAGTTGCCCCTCCCGAATGATGAATGTATGTTGCTTATTACTTTTATTATATGTGTCTATGTCATTGTTGTATTTCCCCTCCCTGATTTTATGTGAGCCGCCCTGAGTCCCCTCAGGGAAAAGGGCGGCCTACAAATGTTAATAAAATCAAAATCAAACGGCTATGTTGCGTACCAGCCATGAGGTGACCCGGCAACCCCCCTTTCCAGGCAGGCAGAGCGCCACTTACGGACCCAGCAATATCCCAAAGGCGCTAAGCCACGTACGTGGTGCTCTGCCCTTCCCCTCAGCTCCCGCGTCTTGACGCATTCGGGATACCCTCAGGTCAGTCCATGCGCTCTGCCCGGCTGGAAAGGGAGGTTGTGCGAGTGCCTGTTCCATCCGCAGCTGGTGTGCCTCCCAACCTCACCATGCCCTGGCCCAGATCTCCCTGTAGGGCCAGTGTGCCACCGCTGCTGCCGCGCTCCAACCATAACCTATTCTTCGGCTTCCAAACTCCGGCAATCCGCAGTCCAGTCTTTCAGCAGCGGCCGCTCTAGGAGTACGCTTTATGGTTGTGGGCTGAGGCAGAGCATACAACCACAGAGTGTATTCTCAGAGTGGCAACTTCTGGAAGACTCGGCATCCTACCTCTGTGCTTTGGAAGCCGCAGAAAAAGCC
Source organism: Thamnophis sirtalis (assembly GCF_051295495.1). Taxonomy (NCBI): domain Eukaryota; kingdom Metazoa; phylum Chordata; class Lepidosauria; order Squamata; family Natricidae; genus Thamnophis; species Thamnophis sirtalis. The sequence continues at coordinate 24,992,542 of NW_028261382.1, forward strand.
ATGCGGTGATGGCAGGCGGCGGCGGCAGCGGAAGTGCCCTGGCTCTGCAGGGAGAGTTAGGCAAGGGTATCGTGAGGCTGGGAGGCACGCAAGCAGGGAGTGGAAAAGCCGCTGATGCAACCCCCCTCTCCAGCCATACAGAGTCCCATTCACTGACCTAGAGGCATTCCAAAAGCGCCAAGCCGCGGGAGCCCAAGGGCAGCGAAAAGGCACTCACACGGCTTGGCGATACCCCTAGGTCAGTGAATGGTGCTGTGCCTGGCTGGAAAGGGGGGTTGCCGGGCGGCTGCTCGTGCGCGTGGTCACCTCATGGTTGCTATGAAGTGCTGCTGCAACAGCACAACACAGCCATTCGATCCTGAGGCTGTGCCTGGCTCTTCAGGAGCCCACTCGCAAGAGAGCAACTGCCCGGCAACCCCCTTCTCGTTGGGCACAGAACTGCTCACCGACCTAGCGGTATCCCGAAGGTGCCAAGCAATGTGTGTCTTTGCCCCACCCCCCCTATTCCTGCAGCTTGGTGCCTTTGGGATACCACTAAGTTGTTGAGTGGCCCTCTGCCTGGCTGGAGGGGGGAGTTGTCCAGGGGGCTTATTTTCAGGAGAGGGCTTACATGTGGCATGGCCTTATTATCAGGATATGTTGTATTTTTGGGGAAACACGGTAATTTGTTATGTTGTAGGAGCCAAAACCAGATCATGCCGGACAAACATTCTTTTGACAAAATGATTAAGTGACCAGCAAAATGCTGTTTATGTAGTTTACTTGGACTTCAGTGAGGCATTTGACAAAGCAGACCTCAGCCTGCTTCTTGGCAAGGTAGAAAACTGGGATAGACAGCATCAACAGCAGATGGATTCTTAACTGGAAGACCAATTGCACTCAGCATGCAGCCCTTAATGGAGCTGCATCTATCTATGTGGAGAGAAGTAAGCAGTGGGCTACCCAAGGTTCTGCCTCAGGCCAGTCCTCTTCAATATCTTCATCAATGATTTAGACAAGGGGATAGATGGAGGAACTCATTAAATCTGCAGACAACTCCAAGCTGGCAGGAACAGCCAACACTCCGGAAGATAGGCTCAAAATACGAAGGATCTTGACGGACTTGAACACTGGGCCTCTCTAATAAAACACATTTCAGGGGTGAGAAAAGTAAGGGTTTTACACTTAGGCAAGAAACCCCAAATGCACAGGTTAGAATAGGTGGTACCTGGCTCAACAATAATAATTGTGAGAGCAATCTAGGTGTCCTAGTGGAAGATACCCAGTTAGGTATGCATGGCTGAAGCTCCAGGATGGCTTCAGCCAGAGAATCTCGTAATGGATCCAAGTAATGGATCGATGACTTAGAATCCTGACATTCTGAGCCAGCTGTCTGCTGCAGCTCCCAAAACTGCCAATTGTGGTAACTGTGTAGTCTAATGAAGAACTGGGATGGCATGTTAGCAGTCTTCTGATATTTGGCTTCCACAGAGAAGAGAGGGTCAACCTATTCTCCAAAGCACCTGAAGGCAGGTTGAGAAGCAAGGGGTGGCAACTAATCAAACAGAGATTCAATATAGACCTTCCTAACATTAAGAACAATCGATCAGGCGTAAATACACCACGTAAAATAGAGAATGGAAGGGAGAGAAAGAAAGAGAGAGAAAGGAGACAGGAGAGAGGGAAGTAGAAGGGAGGAAGGGAGTAGGAGAGAGGGAAGGTGTGGGAGGAGAGGAGAGGGAGAGAGCATGGGGAAGTAGTGAAGAGAGAGAGGGCAGAGGAAAGAAAGGAGGGAGGAGAAGAGAGGGAGAGGAGAAATAGAGTATAATAGACTATAATATGGTGTATGGAAGCAGAAGAGCAAATACAAATTGAAGAAGCTTAATGGCAAGAGGATTTGATATATTAATGAATATTCAAAAAGTGTTTGTTAAGATGTAATGGTATACTTTGGATTATATTATATGTATGTTAAAAAAAAGGTTTGGCAAAAAATAGAACAATCAATCAGTGGAAGGAAGGGCTTTCAGGTGTTGTGGGTGCTCAATCATTAGTGGCTTTTAGGCAAAGATTGAAGAGCCATTTGTGAGTGGGGCAGTGGCCTAGAGGTGGAGCTCTCACCTCACAATCAGGAGGCTGGGAGTTCGATCCTAGGTAGAGGCAGATATTTCTCTCTCTAGGCATACTGACAATATATTATCTGCTGAACAACACTCCGCATTGGCAACAGGAAGAGCATCCGGCCAATAAACACTCTGCTAGCTCCATTCAGTTGCCCAGACTCCACCCCGCAAAAGATTATGGCATTGTTAAATGATTATGATGATTGAACAGTCATTTGCTGGAATAGTATAAGGTCCCTTGCTCGAGCGGTGTGTGTGTGTTTGTGTGTGTGTGTGTGTGTGTGTGTTCCAAGACCCCTTCCAATTCTATAATCCTGACCTGAGAACGAACAAAGCCCACCTGCCCTCTCCAGAAATCCACCTGCATTTTCCATCCACCTGGAAGGTGGAGAATGACTCACTTTGAGCAGGAGGTGATACTTCAGGACTCTCTGCATCGGCACCACCAGCAGATCCTGGAGCTTGAACTTCCCCTCCTGGACCTTCATGGTACATTCCTTGAAAGAAGAGCAACAAAAGAGAGATCTGAAGCCCACCTTCGTCTCCCCCACCCACCGTCTCCAATGATAGTCTGCCTGGACCAGGAGTGTCAAACTCAAGGCCTGGGGGCCGGATCTGATTGCACGGTGCTTAGATCTGGCCCACAGGGTCGCTCTAGGAACAACAAAGGACTGGCCCACACTGCCTCTGCCAACAAAAAGAGAGCTGCAAGGCCCACCCGGGCTCCGTTTTTGGCCACGACAGCCTCCTCAGCTCTCTGCCTGTGAAAACAGAAGGGAAGGAAAACACACAGGGAGGCTGTGTGCTCCGTTTTTGCGGGCAAAACGGCCAAAAATGGAGCCTCAATGAGTGACGTCAAGCTGGCCATGCCCCTGACCACCCCCAGCCCCATGAGATCAAACACAACCCTGATGAGGCCCTCAATGAAATTGAGTTTGACACTTCTGGCCTGGACAAGAGCAGCAACCATCTCCATACTGGCTGAGGACAGACTGTCCCAGCTGTCCATGTGGTCATCCTCCCCCAGGACCCACCTGCCTCAAAGGGGTGCTGGGTCCGGCCCTGCAGCAATGAGGGTCTCCCTGGGCAGAAGGTCTTAACTGTGTTCCCCTTGGACTTGCGTTGTCTGCCTGCTGGCTGCCCCCAACCCTGTCCCCCAGGTTCTCAGCCAGGCCCCGGCAGGCCACAATTCCTGAGAAATGGTCTGCCCTTTTCTCTTTCTTTTTCTTTGGCTGAATTTCAAAACTATATTTTGTCGAACATCATAAGAGAAAAGATATAAACAGAAAAGGAACAAAACCCAAGCAATAGGGAAAAAAGTAGAATCAGGTGAATAAAGGAGGGCTTTTAAGGAATTTAAAGTATTCTTGGATTTTCAATATTTCATTCAATAATTGCAGATATTCTTTTATATGCATATATTTTTATGTTGCCTATAAAAGAACCCTAAAAATGGCTCTTCATTCTAGACTGAATACAAATATGAGAAGCAGCAGATGGTACAACCTGAATCGCAAAATGAAATTAGAACGGTGATAAATTCCTCCCATGCTGTTAGAAGTCTGTTCTAATTTAAGAAGTCCTAATGAACTACTAAACCATTAAGGCTTTATGTAGAAAGAAGCCCAAATTTAGGACTTGGTACAAACCCAGGTATCCAAATTGCAGTCTGTCAAATGCAATTCGATTCTGGGCCAGATTTATCTGGGACTAGCACAGAGGGGTCTCTGGACCAAGACCTGCTGTTGTCCACTCCCGCTTTGCACTACCGAAAAACAAGGAGCCCTTCCTTGCAGTGCGATATCCATGGCACTGGAAATTATCGAAGCGCATCCACCATGGGAAGCAACAAGCATGAGAGACGCTTGGAAATCCCAATTTTGGCAAAAGGAATTGACTATTTTCAACCAGGTGCTTCACCAGCCTAAGAAGAAAGGACCATCCTGTTGAAGAAGCAAAGTATGAGCAGGATTTCTGCAGGGCAGGGCAGAGCAGATCTCGGACACTAGATGGTCAAAGAAAAGTGGAAACAGGATGAACCAGGAGCAGCTGGAATCAGTCCCGCCTTCTGCCAGCCAAGCTGCTCTCATCCCCACAGCTCTCCCTACAAGATCCTCAGGCTCCTGGCCACCCCGGAAATATTCCTGTTTCCCTTTGCCATTTTTAGTGCAGGTCGGGAAAAGCAACACTTGGGAACTTAGGAGACACACTTTTGACATTTAGACAGAAGACCTACTTCCTCTTCTGAGACTGGGACGGAAACATTGTTAGAGACAGCAGTTGCAGCATTCTGCCATGAATGTTTCTGATAAGATTCGAAACCTTTCTCGTTATCTCCAGAAAGAGGGAGATTTAATCAACTGGTTCGCATTAAATTCTATTTGCCCAACAGCACTCTCTCCCGGGTATTTGGAAAGAAGGGCCAGGGAATTCCAAAGAAACAGATCAAGTTCTTTTAAACCCCCTGTCAGAGTGCGCACAGCATGACTATGAGAAACAACCCAGGAGCAAATTGATTAAACAGAGGTTTATATTTAAATAGTGGTTTATCTACAAAGAATATATACATACACGTACTTTAGTCAGACCTCAAACCAATAGCAATCAACAATTGCAGCAGGAAGAAACACACGCCCCAAAAGAGGCCTCTTCTTATTACAGGCTCTTAAAGTGATATCAGCCCAAAAACCTTGCTGACTCATTCTCAGCATTACATCACCATAGCAGCTGGTCAGCTCTTAAATCATTAGCCTGACACACACACACACCCCTGGCCCAAAAGGAGAGCGGCAGAGAATGCAATGCAGCAACAGGTTCCTGTAATCCCCGAAGGGAACCTGGCTGAGGGATCTGACCTACGTCACTCAGAGGACCTGGAAGAGGCCGAGGGTGGGTGGGCCTAAGTGTGAGTATAAATATGCTCAAGTGAAGGTTGCTGGTGGATAATAAAATGCTTTGCGAATGTGGAGAAACACAGAGTCTGGCCAATGTATTGGTCTGTTAATTACTACCAGTAGAATGCACCAAAAGTGATTTCTTTCTGGCCAAGATGAGAAAAGTGGGCTCATTTTCACAATTTGTGGTTTGATCTGGACACGAAATAAATTAACTGGCAGGCTGGAGTGGAATGTAGTCAGAGACAAGGACTGATTTTCAAGTCTGAAGATTGACGAGCGAGTGAGGGCAGTTGCCCCAGCCTGCTCTGCCCCACAGATGGGCCCTGGGTGCCTGCAGAGACGGGTCAGCTTTGGAACAGGAGGGCTGGCTCTTCTCTTTCCTATCTCTGGGCAGCATCACAATTATATGAAAAGAGCAGGCACTTTCCATTGACGGATGAAGAGAACTGACATGCTACATGATAATTATGCTCTAATTATCCACTTCTAATTCCTTGTGTGCAAATTGGTTTGCAGAGGTGATTGCAGCATTTACTTGGCCATTTTCAAGAAGCAGCTGAGCATCAATTATGACATAAAACAAAAATTATGACTTTTAGTAAGAAAAAGCGATCACATAAAATGCACTGGAATGGAATTAAGGCAAGCTGCATCGCAAGTTTAATTACTTGAAGATTTAACATGGCAAATCCTAATAAAATTTTGAAAGAGCTGCAGAGATGCTGACCTATGGGGAGCCCGCAAGCACAAGCCAGCAAAGGCTGAGCCAGCTTCTTCTGTTCTGCTCTCCCTCCAGCCCTGGGAGAGATGCAAAGACTTTGCCATGACCCCACTTTGGGGATCTTTGCTGATTCAGAATTCCTGGGGGTGGGGAAGAGACTTGAGATCCCCCTTTTCTCTGCAAGTTTAGGAGAGAAGACAGAAGGCTACTGGGGGGACAGATGGCTTGCGAATCCAGGAGCAAAAATGGCATTGGCCAGCCCCAGAGTTGTAATAACATCTAAGTATGAAGCACATGGCCTTGTGGGATTGGGCTTCTCAGTTTCTCTGGGAAAAGCAATTTTAAAGCAGGCAAAATAAGTTCAATCGTAGGTAGAGGCAGGTATTTCTCTCTCTGGGCATACTAGAATATATCTGCTGAATAAAACTTTGCATTGGTGACAGGAAGGGCATCCGGCCTCAGTTCCATTCAGTTGCCCAAACTCCATCCCAATGCAAGGGATCACGGGGTCATTAAAAGATGATGATGATGATGAAATAAGTGTTAGTGGAAAGGCCTGGGTGGCCTGGGTGAAGGTGCGAGACTGCTGAAACAAGCAACATTGGCTACCAATGGGGCAAGAACTCACGTCTGCCTGTTTATTTATTTGTCCTATTTCAATAGCTTCCCATCTCACAATCAAGTGACTCCGCTGTATGGAAGTGAGGGACCTGTCAGGAAGGAGAGAGATGTTGACATGGGAGTGGAAATGGACTACTCAGAAAGTACTGACAGAGGAGAATAGTTGTAGCTCAGAGTTGAAATGAGGGCTCTTGGGAGATCTCTGAGCTTGGCTGCACTGATGATGGTACCCAGTTTGGACAATGAAATGTCTGTGAGAAAACCACCAAACTTGGAGAGCACCAAGAACTACTCAGCAAGCGTGGATGGCAGAAAGAATGAAGGTGATGGGTAGGAACCAATTACAAGCAAGAGGGTTCCATTGGGTCAACACCAATCAAGGGCTTTTCAAGGCCCCAAAGGGAAGGGCCCAGCTCCTGTTGACTCAGAGCAGACAGAAGAAAAACCCTAGAATTTAAATTTGGGAGCACTGGCTGATAGATGGATTTCGTTTCTGGGTGTAGCAATGAGAAAACCTCCGTATCTACATGGCTTCCTTCTGCCACAAAGAGGCTAATCATGCCATGCCACATCTGAGGGCGTAGAAGGAAGGGTGAATGGGCCAAGAGGAAGGAGGAGAGTGGCAAAGTCATGGTGGGACGAGTTGAGGAGATCCTGAAGAGAAGACCATACATGAAGTGGGGTCTCCACGTGATAGAAGAAAGCTGGTGGAATACGGTGAATGGTGTTGGAGTAAAATAGTTTTAGCTCCATTTTCTTTTCTTTCTTTTTGCCTTTAATTTCTTCTGCTCTGGGCTTCCCATTCTTTCTTCTGTGTTTTGCATAAAGTTGCTCTCAGCTCTGACTGCTTCGGCCTGGCGCTTCACAGGCATCCTGCCATCAAATGAAGTGGGGGGAGGATGAAAGAGGGAAGGATGAAAGAGCAATAAAGACAAAACGAAGAATTGGCAGAAACTCTGAAGATTCAAATCACGAATAAGGTCAGGTATTTGGGTATATACTTGACAGCAAGATGCAGCACACTTAAAGAGAACAACTACCATAAACGTAAACAGCAGATTGCGATAGACTTGGCAAAATGGGAAAATCTACATTTATCAATAATAGGGAGAATAACTACAATTAAGATGAATATATTACCCAGGATTCTATATTTGTTCCAGATAATTCCAGTTAGACTAGGAAAAGCCTACTTTGATGACCTAAACAAAATAGTGTTGAAATATATTTGGCAGGGAAAGAAAGCAAGAATAAAATTAAAATTATTACAAGATGCTAGAATAAGAGGAGGATTTGGTCTACCGAACTGGGAGTTATACCATCAGAGTTAGAATAAGACATAAAAATACTTTATTATTGGATATATTGAAGATGATGTAATGAATTATTATAATATAAATGAACCCATACTCGGCATATCTTGTTTAAGATGAAGCAATAATAGTGATAGTCAAACAAACACAGTATTATAATAATGATGTATATAAATACATTTGACTGAAAATAAGTGATTCTATATAAAATGTAAGTGATGACTATGGAAAGAATGCACAAAAACTCTGTGACCAATTGACACACTGTATGTAATGGAAGATACTGTTACGTTACATGTCTTGTCTGTCTATGTTTGTTGAAAAATTATGTATTATAATTTTATAATTATATATTATAATTTTATAATTATATATTATAATTTTATAATTATATATTATAATTTTATAATTATATTATAATTTTATAATTATAATATATATGAAAGAGCAATAAAGCTTTGTGTGTACGCAACAGGACATTGAGAGGGGGAAATGAGAGGTGATAAGGACCAGAGTAGCTGGAGCCTGCTTGTACCAGCCCCGCAGCTAGGGCACCCTGAGAAATATGTACATTACCCCAAACATCTCAAGAGTTCTCAAAACATCTTGGCAAGCTCCGGTTGGCTGGAAACGGACTGGTGATGGGGAGAGCGAGGAGGGGAAACCTACATCTTATTTTTGTGTGTCTATTGAGCAATGGAGATTTCAGATCTAACTTTACTGCAACTAACAGATTTAGTAAAAGAACCTTTTGCTTTAACCCAATGGAGTCGAAGGCTTTTCTTTCCTAAGGGATCGGACTGTGGCAGCTCTGACAGTTGCTTACTCAGAAAAAGAACAGCATGTTGGGCACATGAACCTATACAGCCCTGCAAGAGAAAGATTTTAGCTGAGCCCCCTCTGCCTGAGTTTTCCTCTGGCTTTATACAAAGGGGAGAATTCCCCTGCTTTGAATGAGATGGGGGCCTCCGTCTTTTGGAAAAGGCCAGAGAGTTGCTGCTAGTCCTCAGCCTTGCAAATATGGGCACCAGGCAGGTGAGAGGCATCAGCAGCTCTGCTCAAAGTGCAATGCCCCTTTTTAATAGTAACTTTATGAAAAAGTAAGATTAAAAAACAAAACAAATACAAAGTGAAAAAAGTTAAGAGTGAAAGGTGCAGAAAAGAAAGAAAAAGGGGAAAAAGAGAAAGACACATAGACAAGAAAATAAGGTAAAAAAAGAAAAATGTAAAGATTTCCCACTTTCATCACAATAATTTATCACCTTCCCCTAAAATACAACTAATGATCTCTCCTTCCCATCTCCCATCTCTTATCTATAAACAATTTCAAAAGCATCATCATGTATTGTTTTTATCTTTTAAGATTGTTACCCTGGGAAAGATGGGTGGTCAATATATTTTACAATTAAATAAATAAATATATCTCAATCATGATGTCAGCAAAAATCCAATAACCTGATAAATAGACAGATAGATAGATAGATAGATAGATAGATAGATAGATAGATAGATAGATAGATAGAGAGAGAGAGAGACAGACAGACAGACAGACAGACAGACAGACATAGCTATCTTGATCAAATAAATCCACTTTATATTCATCCCTTTTACTTCTAGCAATATCTTCAGTCCCTCAACTTATTTATCAAATTTATATAATTCCTCACATGGTTTGTTTTCATTTTTTTTCTTTGTCTCTTCTTATAAAATTCTAAATTTTAAAATAATTTAATATATTATTTTTCATAAACTAGTAATATTTTAATGGGTTTTCTTCATTGGTTAGGCAGCCGTGAGATAGACAAAACATAGAGAGGACTTGCTGCTTTCAGAGTCACCTTATAGGAGAGATGGGAGGCATATAAATTATTTATTATTATTACTATTACTATTATTATTATTTATGAAAGCCTCAGCAGTTTTACAGAAAGAAGGAAATATAACAAATGAAGAAAAGTGCTCTCAATTACCTCAACTTTTTGCCGTACATCCTCTCGGTTGGCCATGAGATGATTCAGGGTAGTCTGTGCGTGCTCCATCCGGCTGCAGTACTCGCCGTAGATCAAAAGCCTGAGAAGAAGCAAAGAGACAATGACTCTTCCTCCTCTTCCCCACTAGAAGGGAACACTAGAAACACCTGGGGCTCAGCCCTCTGGGCCCAGCTCCCCTCAATTCCCTTCTTACCTTTCTTTGAATTCAAGAAAAACTTTGGCCAAGGTGCTTCCACCAGCCATCATGGAGACATCGATGGATCTGAGAAAGTTGAAGTGCACTTTAATAAGGTCCTGAAACAAAGAAAACATATTGGGAACCTATTTTAAATTTGAAACCTCACATACTTAAAAAGAAAGTATGGCTTGTCATTACTGACCAGATTTTAAAAATTGAGTTGCGAGGGGAAGCATCCAGCATGCGACTGGTTTTCAGGGCTTGCTATAAGCCAGAAGTTGCCGGCCTTACAGGGCTCAGGGTAATAATAAAATCGAGCAGAACCACAGGAACGTTACCTCCAAGTTGATGAATATGGCTCCCATGTCTTGTGGAGTCAAGATCAGCCTTAATGGATTCATGTAGTTCTACAAAAGCAAAGTAGAAAATAAGGTGGCTGCAGTCTTCTACTTATGATGCTCCTTTCTACATCTGAAAGTCTGACCTTTATATTCTGAGAAGCGATTCCACTCCAGGTCACAGATTAACAGAGTTGGAAGGGACCTTGTAGGTCATTTAGCCCAACTGCCCCCCCCCCCACAAAATGGAGACCCTACTACACCATTTCTGACAAAGGGCAGCCCAGTCTCTTCTTGAAAGCCTCCAGTGCTGAAGCTTCCACAACTTCCAAAGGCAACTTCTGTTCCACGGGTTGATTGTTCTCACTGTCAGAAAATTCCTCCTTGTTTCTGTTTGAATCTCTCCTTGTTCAGTTTCCATCCATTATTGCTTGTCTGGCCTTCAGGTGCTTTGAAAACTAGCTTGACCCCCCCTCCTCTCCGTGGCAGCCCCTCAAATACTAGAAGACTGCTCTCATGTCTTCCCTAGTCCTTCTCTTCACTAGACCAGTCATGCCCAGTTCCTGCAACTGTTTGTTGTATGTTTGAGCCTCCAGCCCCATCATCATCCTGGTTGCTCTTCTCTGCACTTTTTCTAGTCTCAACATCTTTTTTATAGTCTGATGACCAAAACTGGATGCAGAACTCGAGGTGGGATCTTACTAAGGTTTTATAGAGTGATAGTAGTACCTCCCTTGATCTTGATTGTATCCCTCTGTTCATGCAATTTAGGATTACGTTTGCTTTTTTGGCTGCCACTGCACATGGCTGGCTCCTATTTAGCTGGTTGTCCAATAAGAATTCAAGATCCTTCTCACAGTCACTGATATTACGCCTGGTTTCACCCAGTCTACATGTGTCCTTTTGGTTTTTCTTGCCTAAGTGTAAGACTTCACACTTAGACAAGAAAAACCTGGACGCATGCTGGAGTCTTCCCTCCAAAGAAAGAGCAGTTGACGCTGGCTGACCTTTCTCAAGAGCCCCTCACTCACCTTCTCGATCTCTTCCAGTGTCTTGTAGTACTTGGCTTCTGTTTCTTGGATTTCTAACAAGCAGCAGTTCCTCTTGTCATCTTCTGTCATGCCCATTTTCTATAGGAAGCAGCACAAAAAATTGGCGCCCTAAAGCCCAGGGTGGAATGGGCCAGCATTTCCGTCATGGATGCCCAGCTTTGACCTGGCTCTGGGATGGTGGGCAGGAACTGTTCCCACCCCGCCTACAGATGTGGCCCTGGGATGGGGAGGAAAGGCCTTCCCATGGGCCTCCACTGGTCTGCATCTGCCTCACTGAAACACTCATTGGGCGGGGGGCAGGTCATGATGTGGGGCAGATATCGAGTTGAAGGATCTCCCTGACCCTTGGGCTGCATCTTCTAAAGCAGCAAGACACAGCAAGACAGGGATGATCTGGACGGATGGATCTCCAGGAAGCTCACAGAGAATTTTCTACTGAAAGATGGAGGGATTCCCCAAGAGGGGAAAAAATGACGGTGGGACAGCATGAGGCCAGGCTGGAGAAGGGCTCCCCCTAACTCAGGCAAGGCCCGAGAGACCCCCTCTGCCTGCTTGACATCCTGTTGCGCCTCTCTGCTTGTGGCCTTCATGATGGGGGAGGTGCCCACGAGGGGGCCAAGCTATATTGTCCTTCCTTGGAAAAGAGTCAGCCGTGGCCTCTCAGCCGGACCATTTGTCTGGGGCTGAAGACACCTGAGTTGAGGGTAGCCATAATGAAAGGCCAAGGAGGCCGAGAAAGATCCAAACTCATCCTCAACTGTCAGGAGGGAGTTTGGGGGAATCGGGTGTTTATTCATCCACCAGAGCTTTCAGCACCTACTACCAGAAGAGCGATTTCCACCCCCCAACCCCACGCCCCTGTGTTATTTCCCAGTCAGACTCTCCCAGGCCGTCCGTCCAAAGGTAAGGAGGGACCTTGGAGAACAGGTGGGCTTATCAATGAACAAAGTGAGGCTGCAAAATATTCAGTGGAGGCCAATGCTTCTGCTGCTGGCCTTCTCTCTGCCGCCTATAATTATGAGATTGTGTGAAGGGCGGAGAATGGACAAAAGAGGGGCCCACAAAGGCCAAGTCCAATTCAGCACATCGGGAATGGTTCTCACAGCAACTATCAATAACATCTGGGGGGCAACTAGAGAAGGATTTCAAACAAAGGGTTGAAATTGATCAGGACACCCTGGCAGCTCCCAGCACCCTTAATTCTTGAGGCAGGAGCTCACTGGGCATGTGGGACTCCATGTTGGACCCAGGGCCACTAAGTGGCACTTTTTCTAGCATCCAAAGACCCGGGAAGGGGAGAGAGACCCCTCCTCACGTACAGTGAGAAACTTACCTGCATATACCTGATCTGAAGCATGCATAGATAACAAGCAAAGTGAAGCATGGTTACATTTGACATCATAACTGCCCGCATAACTTCCCTTTTCTTTTCAAAACTGATGGAGGTGTAAGAGGTCTTTGAGAAACGCAAGAGAAGCTCCCTGCTCTTGCTAAGGGAGCCTCATTTCCCACACATCTCCCAGGGACTGGGGGGCACCTCAGATTCCCCCTTAAGCAAAGGAGCTGCTGGCCAGACCTTTAGAAGGTGCTACTCCACTACTAAGTATCTTGGAGGATTCTGTCCCTCAGAGGAGCCCCTGCAGCTACCCTTTGAAGCTAGGTGAACAATGTCCCAAAGGTGCTTTTTTTTCAAGAGGCAACTGGACGTTCTGCTTTTCCTTTGAAGATGTTTCGCTTCTCATCCAAGAAGCTTCTTCAGCTCTGACCGATGGGAAGTGGTTTGAAAGAGGGGTCACAGAGGCCATCTCTGTCTAAACTGAACAGCACTCTCTCCACAGAGGGGATGGGGGATATGACACTATCTCTCTCCAGTACTGGGGGACTTCAACCTGCCATCGCTAGGCGAATGCTCTGATGGGTCTCAGGAGTTCATGGCTTCCATGACAACCATGGACTTGACCCAGGTAATTCAGGGTCCGACTCATAGAGCGGGACACACGCTCGACCTTGTGTTTTTCTCGGGACAGTGGAGACATGATCTTGAACTAAGGGGAATAGAGACCTCGCCCTTGTCATGGTCAGATCACTTCCTGCTGAGGCTTGACTTTCGGAAGCTACTCCCCCACCGCAGGGAGGTGGAGCCGATTAAATGGTTCTGCCCCAGGCGCCTGATGGACCCACTGAGATTTCAGATGGAGCTTGGGGAGATACCTGACTCTCTTGCCCACAATCCGACAGAGTCCTTGGTCGCCACCTGGAATACAGCGGTGACTGAGGCTCTGGATCGGAGTGCGCCTTTGCGGCCTCTCCGCAGCAGTGGATCCAGGAGGGCTCCTTGGTTTACCGAGGAACTCTGGGAGATGAAGCGCCAAAAGAGATGCCTAGAGCGACGTTGGAGGGCTAGCAACTCCGAATCCAACCGAACACTATTAAGAGCCTTCATTAGGACTTATTTAGTGGCAATACGGGTGGCAAAATGTGCACATTGCTCCGCTCTCATTGTGTCAGCAGAATCCCGCCCAGCTGACCTGTTTAGGATAACCCGCTCCCTCCTAAAAGGGGATGACACGGGGGAACACAGGGAGGGGCTGAGGAATTTGTTCAGTTTTTGTTGGACAAAATCACTCAGATTCTGACAGACCTAGACTCCAGTTGGACAGTACCAACGGAGGTGCCAAGGGAAGGTCTTGCTCAGATTTCCTGGAATGAGTTCCAGCTTGTCACCCCTGAGGAAATGGACAAGGCCATGGGAGTGATGAGTGCCTCCACCTGTTTGCTGGATTCGTGTCCCTCCTAGCTGGTCTCAACCAGCAGGGAAGTAACACGAGGCTGGCTCCAGAGGATCACGAACTTGTTTTTGCAGGAGGGATCTTTCCCGCAACCCTTGAAGGAAGTGGTGGTAAGACCCCTCCTTAAGAAGCCTTCTCTGGACCCAGCTATTCTTAAAAACTATCATCCGGTCTCCAACCTCCCTTTCTTAGGGAAGGTTGTTGAGAAGGTGGTGGCCCTACAACTCCGACGGACCTTGGATGAAGCAGATTATCTAGATTCCTTTCAGTCTGGATTCAGGCCTGGATACTCCATCGAAACCGCCTTGGTCGCACTGACTGATGATCTCTGGCGGGCCAGGGATAGAGGACATTCCTCTATCCTTGTGCTCCTTGACCTCTCAGCAGCCTTCGATACCATCGACCATCGTATCCTTCTGCGATGGCTGGAAGAGTTGGGAGTGGGAGGCACCGTTCTACGGTGGTTCTCCTCTTACCTCTCCGACAGGCCCCTTAAATATGGGGTGCCGCAGGGCTCGATCTTGTCCCCCCTCCTATTTAACATCTACATGAAGCCACTGGGTGAGATCATTCGCCGGCACGGGATTAAATACCATCAATATGCAGACGATACCCAGTTGTATCTCTCCGCCCCGTGACAGCTCAGCGTGGCGGTGGAAGTGATGTGCCAGTACCTGGAAGCTGTCAGGGTCTGGATGGGAATGAACAAATTCGCACTCAATCCTGACAAGACCGAGTGGTTGTGAATGTTGCCCCCCAAGGACAGCCCAGATAGTTCATCGCTAAGCCTGGGGTGTGCGTGAAAGTTTACACCCCTCAGAGAGGGCCCGCAACTTGGGGGTCCTCCTGGATACGCAGCTGACATTAGAACATCATCTGTCGGCTGTGACCAGGGGGGCCTTTGCCCAGGTTCACCTGGTGCACCAGTTGCGGCCCTATTTGGATCGGGAGGCACTTCACACTTCAAGACTTGACTACTGTAATGCAATCTACATGGGGCTGCCCCTGAAAAGTGTTCAGAGACTACAACTAGTCCAGAATGCAGCCGCGCGAGCGATATTACACCTATCCTCCGCGAGCTGCCCTGGCTCCCTATTGGTCTCCGAGCGCGATTCAAGGTGCTGGTCATTACCTTTAAAGCCCTACATGGCCTAGGACCCAGATATCTGCGAGACCGCCTTCTGCCATATACCTCCCAACAACCGATAAGATCGCACAGGGTGGGCCTTCTCCGGGTACCGTAAGCCAGACAATGTCGACTGGCAACTACCTTCTCTGTAGCCGCTCCGACCCTATGGAACGAACTACCCCCAGAGATCCGGACCCTACCCACTCTCACGGCCTTCCGAAAGGCTATTAAAACCTGGCTATTCCGGCAGGCCTCGGGCTGTTGACCTCATGACTGAAGTCCAGCCCCGATTAGACTGGGTGTATGATGTGGTTTTTTAATCTGTGTTTCCTCATTTTTTTAACTTTTTTACTTTTTAAAATTGTATTGTTGTAAGCCACCTGGAGTCCTTCGGGATTGGGCGGCCTATAAATTCATTAAATTCAATTCAAATTCAATTCAATTCAGTCTACAAGATCCTTTCAGCAGTTCCAAGAAGATTCCACAGCCATTTGCACCACTCAGGTGAAAAAGCACCTTTGGGACAACCATGATCTGGAGGACTGAGGATCTCTGCAGAGATTGAGGGAGGAGCAATGGTTGTGGAGAAAAAGGGTCTTCTTGGCCCTGCCCTCCTCAAAGACCTGGTTGAGGGCAGCCTCTTCTGTGCTGCTTCTGGGCCCACCTGCCCTGCAGCCTGGCAAGGTCCCAGCCCAAGAGAAAATCTCCAGCTGCTCAGAAGAGGAGCCACCTGCCCAGGAGCTGACAGGGAGAGCCATCTCATTTCATCTGATCTGGTGAGTCTGTTTCTCCCCCATTTCCGGGCACAAATTTCCCACAGTGGCCCGAAGGAGGGAGGGCTCCGTTTGTGGCCGATGGGTGGCTTTGGCTTTGCAATGCTCCTTCTCCAAGCCCTCCCTTCCCTGATGAGCCTGACGCTTCTTCCAGAGCCATGAAGACAAGAAGCTCCATTCCTGCCCCCAGTTTTAGATAGTTTTAGATTGCCAAAAGAGCTTTGGAGCTCTGATTCTTGGCAGATCTGAGGTCCCCAGTGCATAAAACAAAATCAATCCTACACCTCTTGCAAATAAATTTGGTTGACAGAGCTATTGATGATCCCTGTGGTCTCCACTACCCGGAAGACAACTTGACAATGCATCAAAGTAGCCGCAGCAGCAGCAGCCGCCTATGATCTGGTTCCTATTTGATGCCTTCTCCACAAATTCAGCTTCTTACAACCTTTTTTCCCTCTGCCACAGTCATTCCACCTCCTCGAAGGCACCATCAGCCACAAGGATTGCTCAGAAGGTGGGGAGGGGCTCTGAACAGGAACTTTTGATAGCCAATGGAGCTCTTTGATGGGGTGTCAAGACTGAAGAAAGCCCAAGGACCCTCTCCCCTCGCCAGCCTGTTCCCAACTTCTGGGGGGGGGTTGTCTCCAAAGGGGAGGGTGAAGGAGCCCAACTCTTCCCTTCCCCCTTTAGCCTGTCCCAGGTTCCTCACCATGGGCTGCTGCACCTCCACTTTGATGATGTCTTCGTAGATGTCGTCTCCTTCATCTTCACACGGGACACAATCGTAAATGTCCTCTCCCAAATCATGCTCACTAGAATAGAAGGTGGAGGCCTCAACGTCAGGGCTGGGGGAGGGGCGCAGAGGGAGCCCCTTAGCTCCTGGGCTCCAACCCTGGTGGGAGCTGGGTGTGTGTGGGTAAAATCAGGGGTCTCAGAAAGGAGCTGCTCCAGCCAGGCCTCCAGGCTAAAGAATGGACTCTTTCTGCTTCTGGCCAAAGAGGGTGATGGCCACTTAGGTGGGTAACCTTCTTGTTTGAGGGAAAGAGGCTTGTGATTCTTGGGCTCTGCTTCCTTTTTCTGCAATCCCGAGACTGGGGCCAAAGGGGCAGCCACTGCCTTATTCCCCTGAAGGGGTTTCTATTTAGAATGCTGTAGTTTCTTATGGTGGGAAAGAGGTAATTTAAGAATTCATCTGCCTGCTTTTACCACTGATTATGCCTTGACTAGTTTCTGATCTATCTTTTACTCAACCCTGCTTCATAATTATGGTTTAAATCTATGGCCATCTGGTATTTAATATGTGTTTCTGCTGTTTTTCTGTGATTTGTTATTAATTTTCCATTAATATTTAATAGATACTAAAGTGATTTTTCTTTCTTGCTGCTGTCCTGATTTATGGACCATTCTCGAACAATAAAGAAAGAGAACAAGCCACCTTTAAATGTGTATCTGTGACAACAAAATATTAACCAGAATGTAAATCTCAAACATCTATTTTGGCCAGAAATGGGTGTGACAAAGTCCAGCGGCTGCTGACAGGGGATGGTCACACCAAAGCAATCAGCACTAATTTTTTAAAGGACAGAGACGTTGACCCCCCAACCGCCAACTTAATGCTGGCGCAAAATAAACCTCCTTGGAGTACAGCAGTAGTGGAGTCTAAATATTAAATAAAATCATAATCGTCTTTTAATGACCTCATAATCCCTTGCGGGGTGGAGGGAGCTGAGTGTTTACTGGCTGGATGTCCTTCCTGTCCAATGCAGAATTCAGCAGATATATTCTCATTGTGCTAAGAGAGAGAAATATCTGCCTCCACCTAGGATCGAACTCACAACCTCCTGAATGTGAGGTGAGAGCTTCACCTCTAGGCCAGCACACCACTCAAATCTAAATATTAAATAAAATCTCCCTGAGAAAATCCTTTTACATTATATAATGTACCCTTTCTAATATTGACTGTCCACCTGCCTTCCAGATGGACATCACAGCCCAGTCACTAAAGACAGAGGAGCCCCTTGAGGGCCACATTTGCCCCTCCGGCAGCCAGGAAAGGGGGCTGGGGACATGCCTGCTCTCTTGAGAAGAGGGGCAATGCCAGCTGCTGACCAAGCAAGGCTCCCCGAGGCTGCTGGCTTCCACTGCCAAGGCAGGGAGAGAGAGAGGGAGAGAGAGAGGGAGAGAGAGAGAGAGAGAGAGAGAGAGAGGGAGGGAGGGAGGGAGGGAGGGAGGGAGGGAGGGAGGGAGGGAGAGAGAGAGAGAGAGAGAGAGAGAGAGAGAGAGAGAGAGAGAGAGAGAGAGAGAGAGACCTCCCAAGGGAGGGGCTGAGCTTCGTGAGAGCACGCAACCCCTTTGGCAAAAGGATGCCTGCCATGAACTCCCAACCGGCCAGGGAGGGACATGGCTGGTGCAGCAGATGGCTTGGCTTGAGGGCCTTCTGGTCACCCTCACAAGGAGACTTACTCTGCCAGTTCCTCCAAGCTACGGTAGACATCATCCTCATTTTCAGTGGTCTCCTCTGAAGGGAAGGGCCTGGAGGAAAGAGGATAAGTGAGTCAGTCGCATCAGTATGGGGTGGGTGGGCTTCATTATGGCTGATTATGTCCCTGGCCTTTTCAGTTTTCAGCCTCAGTGCACTGCCCCCTTTCTGCTGTGAGACGGGCAGTTACAGGAACGGTTCAGCTAACCAACCAACCAAGGTCCCTGCAAAGAGGCTCCTCAGATGGAGAAAGGCATCAACCCTCCCTCCACTCCAGAAATTATGGCAAAAGTGCTCAGGATGCCTCTGGGTGTGAGTTCCACTTGTGTTCTGTTCACACAAAGACATACTGTTCTTCCATGCCAAGGAGGACAAACAAAAACGCAGAAACACACAAGTCCTTTCCTCACTTCCTCTTGCCTGCTTCTTGCTGCACACCCAAAGCTTCCCTCAGGGGGAGCGGGGAGGCTGGGCAGCTGCTGCTTTGCTTGGGTCTGGATGGAGCAGAGCCGGACTCTTCAGGGGGTCTTCAGGGGGTCTCTGGAGTCCTGGTCTCTGCAAAATCCCGAGTGACCCTTCACCCTCCTCCAGCTTTTGGCTGACAGAGCAGAAGACGTTGCTCAGCCCTATTCATGCCTTTCTCCTGGATACAGATGGCAAACAGGGCGGTTCGGTCCCTCTCTCAATGCTCAGTCCTGATGGCCGTATCCTAGCCACCTTTGCTGAGAAGCCTCTCAGCCCCTTACTCTGGGCCAGTCCTGCTGCAGAAAGAGGCCACCCACTGTTCCCTCCAGCGGAGAGCAAGATGGATCAAGACCCCCAGGTCTCCTGCTTGGTGGGCAGCAATCCCGACTCTGTTGCGGACAGACTTTGTGGCTTTAGTCCCGCTTCTGCAAGAACAGCCTGAGTCCTACTGAAGCACCTGCTGGCTTTCAGTTGCAGCCAAGGGCCCCTCAGGATGGCTCCCCCCCACCGCCACACAGAATCAACCTGCGGTTCTTGCAAGTGCCAGCAAGTCTCCTGCCTCTCTGGGTGGCTGGTCCTTAAGATCACTGCCTGGGCAAACGAGGCTGGTTTGAAAAAACAGCCACTCGGCTTCAATAGAAGCCCGACCCATCAGTACCAAACCTCCTAAATTGTAAAAACAAACAAACAGGACGTTGGTCTTACCTGAACGTCTATTTTCAGAAGGGGGAGGGAATGGTCACACGTGGGTTGTTGTCAAAGCCTGATTGGTCCAAAGACTGAGAGAAAACGCTTAAATACTGGTGCCTTCCATTCCTATCCCAGTTTCCTCGAAGGCGAACGGTAGAACTGAAAAGACAAAAAACAACACACAACAAAACCCCCGGGAACCACCCGGGCCCTCCCCTTGGCCCCGACGGAAAGGTCTCAGGGCGGGTTGTGACCATTCCCTCCCCCTTCTGAAAATAGACGTTCAGGTAAGACCAACGTCCTTTTTCCAGAAGAGGGGGAGGGAATGGTCACACGTGGGACATACCCAAGCTACCGTCCCAGGGAGGGAGAACGAGAATCACCAGGGCCCAAGGGGAGCCTCAACCGCCACCCTCAGAGGGTCCTGTCACCAAGGACACACTCGCATCTGCAAAGCTCCCAGACCATAGCGCCGGAGGAAGAAGCCGGGGAATCCAGAGGCCGCGCGACAGACGGCCTCAACTGGCCCCCCCCGCGGCCCCCGAGGCCACGCTCGTGTCGCTCCTAATAGGCTGGGCCGTGAACTCTGACGGGACTGGCCCGTCGACCCGAAACCCCGAGGGCTTCCGCAATGGCCCGGCGCAGCCAACGCCAACTGTGGCTGAAGACACGCTCGAACCCAGCGACCCCCGGCTGGAGGATCAGTCCACAAGGGCTCGACCTACGGACCCCTCGGTCCGCTGGCGAAGGAGCCGCAGGGCGCGATGCGCGCCCAACCAATGCCAGAGCTTAGCGAAGGAAGTGGCCACCTACGGGAAGAAGGCCCGAGCAAGGCGAAGCCTCGCCCCGCCCCTTAGAGGCGACGGGAACGACCTCAGAGCAGGGTGCCCAACTCCACGTACCCGGGCGGAGACAACCGCCACAAGGGAGCCAGCCGACGAGCATACCGAAGAGATTCGAAGAAGCCCCCCCTGAGCACAAGGGGGAAGAACACACGGGGAACCCGCGGACCGAGGGAAACCCAGAAGCCGCCCCCTACCGAGAAGCTCGATCAGGGAGACCTGAGAGAGGGAGAACCCCCACCCCCTCCAGGGCTGAAACAATTCCGTCACCAGGCGGCACAATCTTGTGGGTTTCCGAAGTCAGGCTCCTCCTGCAGGAACTCCTGACGTTTGAGAGACAGGTGCCCTGCCAGGCGAGGCCAGGGGAGCCCAGGCGGATAACACCGCCGGACGATACCCAGGTGGAACCGCAGCCGCGGTCCGTAAGGCCCCCAGGCATCCCTAGTCGAGAGTGACCCCGTTGGCTAGACCAGCCTCCAACAGCTGCCGGACAAGAGTCATGGGCTGGATGCAACCCCAGGGACCAGGCGAAGCAGGACCACCACCCCCCGCTGCCAGGCCAACCCTTTCCGCGGGCGCCTCCGCGGGGGGCCACTGACAGCTGGACGAGGTCCGCGAACCAAGGCCCCTAGGTCCTAATGGCCCACCCCCACGGTCAGGGTCCCCATGAAACCAGGGGGACGGGAGGCCCCATACCGAGACCGCAGGTCACCTCCTTTTGAGGGCGCTTGCGCCCTCCCAGATCAGGACAGGAAATGGGTGAAACC
The DNA here is from genome assembly GCF_051295495.1 of Thamnophis sirtalis. Taxonomy (NCBI): domain Eukaryota; kingdom Metazoa; phylum Chordata; class Lepidosauria; order Squamata; family Natricidae; genus Thamnophis; species Thamnophis sirtalis. The sequence goes on from NW_028261382.1 coordinate 25,013,689, forward strand.
CCAGGGAGGAATAGAACCCGCGGCGAGCAAGGGAGTGTCGAACTGTCGACAGATCCGTCGAAAAAAGAAGAACCGACGACTGAGGGAGTAGGCCCGCTCCCCTGGTCAGGGCCGCCCGACGCTGCCGAGCCGCCCGGAGACAGGAGAGCCCGGGGAGATTCTCGACTCTGGGGGCAACAGAGGCCCCACCGCCCAGACGTCCAGTCCCGAGCATTCCGGTCGAGGGCTGGAGAAGACCCCCCCCCTGACAGATGAGGGCCTAAGCGGTCCCCGTGCCAACGGAAGGTCACGCGATGCCCAGCTACGGGACCCAAGGGAAGCGCAGAGCCCAGCGGGACAGCACTAGTGCCATTCCAGTGACGAAGGGTAAGCCCCGAAAGCGACCACCTGCCGAGAGCGAACCGGGAGCCCCCCAACCAGGACGAGGCTCCCCAGGAGAGTCCAAGGGACCGGCGGGCGGGACTATCCCTGCTCAAGAAACATCTCGCCCGATCTGATAGAGGGAGGTTGAAACCGAACAACATCCCTGAGGCCCTACGCCAGCGGGCATAGGCCGAGGTGGAGCTCCTGGACAGACTCACCCCCTCCCCTGACATGGAGCCTATGACCGACACCAGGCAAGCGGAAAGGGAAGAGGTGGACGCCGGAGAAGCCAGCCGAGGAACAGGACGGGGCTCCGAGCTCCTGGAACAGGCGCTAATAACCGAAGACCTGAATAGGCTAGCCCGCCAAGGAATCAGAGCCCCCAGTATGGGGCGCGGACAGGGCCGCCCGGGCCGCCCGGCCTTAGTGAAATCCGGAGAACGGAGACCAGACCAAGGGAAAAGCCCCGGGGGGGAACCCCAGGGACCCGCGATGACCGGCCAGAGCCGAGGAACGAAGATAAGCCCCCCGAAGAGCCACCAGGCCAGGGGCCTCCTGTCTGAAACCCCGAAGGACCGAAAGGGGGGAGAACGCTCTCCCCGCCTGTGCACTAGAGCGGTGCAGAAACGAGAGGGCCCGCTAAGCCTTCCGGCCACCCGTCTGAACCGCAGACAGATGCGAGAGGCGCTCCAGGCCCTGGTCATCCGGAGGAGTCATCTGCACTCCCCGAAGGCCGAAGAGAAGGGCAATGGCCTGAACCACTGGGTAGCAGCCCCCCCCCCCGGCTCCCGGACGGAGGGATCCCCCAAGGAGCCGGCGGGGTGGAGAGAACCAACGCGGGAGCGAGGCAAGCAGAGGCCCGTGCCCAAGCGTCCAATGCCGGCCGCTCTGAGAACACGCCTAGCGGCTGATGGCCTCCAATGGGACGACCCGAGGTCAAGCCCCCCCCCGAGCGGAAGGGGTGCTGCCCCCCCCCCTTGTGGCTGGACCGTCTGGACCAGAGGAGGGAGCCGTAGGCGCTCCTGAGGGATGAGCCGGAGAACTGCCTACAAATGGAAGAGAAAAACGCAAGAATATTGACAGAATCGGAAACCCATGCTGGCGCATGACAAAGAAGATTTAGATCCGGCTCAGCTGTCACAAGTGGGCGAACTGTCCCGTGTCTCCATCCTCGGACCGGGAAGAGCCCCCCCCCCCAAGGGGTCAGGCCTCTCGAAGGCATGGTCAACCAGAGACAGCGGGCCGAGCCGGTCCTCAGTCAGTGACGCCGGCAATGAAGCCCGGATGACGTGAGCGAAGTGGTCAGCATCCTGGACGCAAACTTGATCGAGCCCCAGTCGCCCCAGGGAGGAAGGACGGGCTGCCCCGAGTCAGAAGAGACCCAGGCGGCGAGGCTCCCTGGGACGGGAAAGCGCTCCCGGCGCTGCCCCAGTCACTGACCGAGGCCTGACGAAACTACCGGGAGTTGAGTCCGCAGAGGACGACCCCCGCCGCGGCAACGGGAGGACATCTTAGAAGCTCAGCGCGCCCGATGAAACCAGGGCAGCCACTAGAAGGTGACGGACTGCAACTGAATCGCCCAGGCAAGGGCCCAGTTACTCTAGAGCCAATGGCCCAGGCCCCCAGACGAGTCGGAGGAATGCGTCCACTGAATGGTCAGCGCCTCCGTGCCAAGGGAGGAGTCGAAATCTCTTTCCAGACCATGGCCGTGGCAGAACGTGGTCCTGCCAGGATCAGTGGGTGGAGGCATCAAGGTCCCCCCCACCAGCTGGCCATGCACCGAGCCTGCCCCAGGCACAGCAAACAGTCTGAGCCAAGACGCCCAGAGATGGGCCCATCCAGGGCCACAGCTGCGATTAAAACGCCTGAGCCGGTCTACTCTACATAACAAAGATCGGATTAGCCTGCAACAGAAACTCACCACCTGGCATCTTGGAACCCAACCTCCAAAAGGGAATGCTACAGATCTAAGCAGGCCAGGAAGAACCCCTGGCCTCAATAGAAATGGGTTTTTCGTTTTTTGTTTTTGGTTTTTTTTTTTTTTTTTTTAATTATTATTATTTTTTTATTTATTTATTTATTTATTTATTTATTTATTCATTAACCTTTAGTCTACCTTATTTTCCTAGCAAATTTCCAATTCCATCATTGACCGCGGATCAAATAAGGGGGAACCTAGCCCAACGATGGGCGCGGCCCAGACCTCCATGTCTGGAAGGGGTGGAGAACCATCTAATCCTCCGTACCACCATAGGCAAAACCAGGCCCCGGGAGAGCCTACCTGCACACGGGTTAAGACCCTCGACTCACCACCACCCCCTGGACCCCCTGAGTGGGGGAGGGAGAGAGGGACCCCACTCTACCTGGAAGGAAGGGGAAACCTGCCTGGGAACCCCAGGGCAGGAAAACCAACCCCTAGGAGTGATTTGGGGGGGAAAAGGCCTGAGGCGGGACCAACCCCAGACCCTGGGATAAGGTCAAAGGCTCATACATGTAGATCTGATGCAAGACCCCAGAAATGTGCACGGCCCTCTGTTGGGCCCCACAGAACAACAGTTCCCAAATGGCTAACCTCTGAAGGAGGAAGGGAGAGCCAACCCAGAGTAGGCCCGGGTAGAATCCCCGGGCACCAGTAACAAAGGGAAGACTAATATTGCAAGCCCTTAAGGTCTCATCTGCTAGTCATCCCTTACTGGCATTGAATTAAGCACAGTTGTGAAGTGCGTTTGTACATATATGTATGTATATATATATAAATACATTTGTATTTGAGCTGATAAACAAATAAGGGAGGCTCGTATAGTCTATTACAATCCAGACTAGTATAGGTCTATTTCAAGCTATTTAGACCTTATGTTAATTGCAATGTGAAACCTCCGAGCCCAATACTGTTCCTGCACAATGCAGCCCCTGACCTCCTCCCCCGAGAAGGACTTCAGGGCAGAGGAAGACATGGGGGGGGGAACACCCTCCCCCTCCCCCTGCAAGGGCTTTCTCACCTGCCGCCAGGTCTGCCACCTGGCCCTGGGGAAACTCCAAGCCCCCCTCCATTTCCCCACTTACGCGTCCAGCCGGAAGGAATGGAGGAGTCCAAGCCACTGTAGGCCCCACCGGGACCTGGGCCTGCTTTCTCTGCTGCCTGCCATGCCAAGGAAGAGACCGCACCAGCCAATAGACCTGGGTCGAGGCCCGGTCCTCGCACACGTGGCGACCGAGCCAACATGGCCACCGGTACTTTCATTTTCGATCTGCAGCTCCGATGGCCCATTGAAAGGCCGTGCTGAGGCAGGCAAGGACGGGAGGCAAGGACGGGGGAGCCACGCGGCTCTCAGGCACGCTCCCCCTCCCCCAGGAATGCTCATAGCAGTCGGAGCCGATTCTCTTGTCTCTCCTGGCTATTTAAAGGAGAAGGCAGCCTCTCCAGCAGCTGAAAGGAGATCTGGCACCCCCGCACCCGGGGACGGGCTGAGACTCTGGGCCTGCGGGGGGGAGGCAGCATGCCCCACTGGGCCCTCCCCCACCGCCCGGGGCAGTAAACTGTCCCTTGGGGCCGCAGCTGCTGAATTTAGTAATTTAGAAATCTTTTAAATGCCCAATTAAACCAAATAAGACCAAATTGAATAAAGTAATCCTACCAGTAATTCTCAACAGATCTTGGACCAGAAAAGACTGAGAGGAACTGGGATAGGAATGGAAGGCACCAGTATTTAAGCGTTTTCTCTCAGTCTTTGGACCAATCAGGCTTTGACAACAACCCACGTGTGACCATTCCCTCCCCCTCTTCTGGAAAAAAACAAACAAACAAAAAACCTTTGGGTCAACCCGAGAGAGCTGAGTCCTCCACCCTTGATCTGCCTTCCCCAGAGTTTTATTGTGCCACTTAAAAAGAGGCCTTGGGGAAGGGGAGCCGTTAGGGCTGTTGCTGATCCCACTCCCCAGATTTACCCTTGTCCCCTCCAGCAGCCTCTCATCTGAGGACCTTGAGGAGGCCCAGGAGCAGCTTCCTGGACAGGAACCCGGCAGGGCCCTTCAGGAGACAGAGCGGCAGAGAGGGGAGGGGGAGTCAAGAGAGCAATCAGCTTAGTCTCTGCCCAGTCAGGGGAAAACAAAGCCCACCACTCCTTTCAATGCTTTGAACCTTATCTAATCCGACCCTTAGTGTAAGAAGATTCCTTTGTATATAGGCTGAGCAACCAACTGGTCATTTTGAACCTCTGTGACTGACAACTCAGATAGAGGCTAAGAGACTTAGGTTGGAAATGGATGTTCAGCTGATCTAGGAAACTTAGCGTATCGTCCAGGCCAAAAGTATCTAAAAAGGTTAAATCATGGCAACTGGACCAACGTTTATTAAAGTTTATTTCATTGGGGTGGATGATTGAGTTTACATGTTGTATTTCATTTTGGGAAGAAATTCCCCGCAGTCTGCATGGCAAGTCCTTCAATGATTCTCTGCCTCCCCAAAATTTGACTGAAGAAGTTACTTCAGTTGAGTATCGAAACGTCTCAGGTTTAATAAACTTTGGTCGATGGTTTAACTTTTTAAGAAACATAACCTTATATGCTTTCCACCTCTACTGCAAGAGCAGACGCAACTCATAGAGTTGGAAGGGATCCGGGAGGCCCCCCCAGTCCACCTGGGCAGGAATCCTCAGGCTGCCCCGGCCGACAAGGGAACCCCACCAGCCCAGGAGTCAGCTGTGCCCCCCTCCTCGAGTTGGGATCTCCCCCAGGTAAGGCATCCGCCCAACTGGTTCTTATTCTCTCTCAGGCACTGCAGAGAAGAGCCCACCCCCTCTTCAAGGACCAGAAGACACAACCACACCTGCCTTCAGCCTTTCCACTTTTGGGCTCCACACAATCTCCCACCCACCCCATTCTTCAGTTCCTCTCAGGCTCCCTTACAATAAACGCCTTCTCAGAGGCAGCCAACTGAGAGCCCCTTTTCAGGAAGTCCCCATGCTTCTTTTTCCTCATTGCAGATGCCTGACCACTTCTATTTCTTTCTCACCTGTTTGATTTTTGTAAAATTGATTTTGTAACACCTGTTAAAATGAAATGTCATTTTCTTGAATTAATTGAATTATAAATAATAGCAACAGCAATAGTATTTAGACTTATAAACCACTTCATAAGCTTTTACAGCCCTTTCTAAGCAGTTTAGAGAGTCAGCCTCTTGCCCCAACAATCTGGGTCCTCATTTCACCAACCTTGGAAGGACAGAAGGCTGAGTCAACCTGGAGCTTGGTGAGAGTCAAACTGCCAAATTGCAGGCAGCCGGTGGCCAGCAGCCTGCAGTACTGCATTCCAACTCTAACTGTGCCACCCCGGCTCTTATATTAAATAATGACATATTAAAGATTTTGTTATCCCGAATCGTGATCCATGCAGGACAAGGGTCTCTTCACTGATGGAATGGCCTGTAACTTTCCATGGTGGTCCAGCATGGGTTGGGTCATAAAAGTTTTTTGATCTCCTGTATAGGGCTGAGATGAGGGTGGGGGTGGACCAAAATCTCCCCTGGCCTCAGGAAAGGCAGGAGCCTTGGTCTCCCTGCTCCTAAGTCCAGCAGCTTCACCATTCATGGTTTTCATGCTTGTATAGTTCAATTGTTACACATTTTGAAGGATGTTTGCAATCCTCAAATAAGCCTCCATTTAAAGCAAAACATAAATTTATTTGTTGCAAAAAAGCAACTTTTCATTCAAAAGAAACCTCAAAGTGGAGTAAGAAGAAGTCATTCTACCTGATGCCCTTGTTCTGAGCAATGCTGTGGTGAGAAAGTCTGGAAACCGCTGAGATGACCTGATTGAAAAAAGAGAAAATTCAAGAATTTACAACCTGCTCTTTATCAAAAGACACCTGAGGTGAGGCCTGAGATGCTTCATTTCATCTGACCACCATCTCTGGCTCGGATGGTCTTCTGGCCTGAGGCTGCAGCAGCTTTCACACCACAGAGCAGGACCTGAGCCTACATGACCGAGATAGTGGCAGCCTCCAGCCCCAGTTATCATGCAGCAGATGTCTGGCTAACAAGTGGCATGGAAGCTGGACTACAATCCCCATCATTAGCATTATACAGGGAAAGCATGGCTTGCCTCACTGCAGACATTGCTTGATCTTTTAATGACCCCGTAATCCCTTGCATTGGGGTGGAGTCGGGGCAACTGAATGGAGCTGAGTGTTTACTGGCCGGATGCCCTTCCTGTCACCAATGCCGAGTTCACAGCTGATATTTACTCATTGTGTCCAGAGAGAAAAATAACTGCCGCTACCTAGGATCGAACTCACAGCCTCCCGATTGGGAAGGGAGAGCATTACCTCTAGGGCACTGCACAGAAGTCGGTTCGTAATGCTCAAAATCTCCCTAGCTACAGACTGCAGGGCAATGGACCACAGGACGTACGGGGGCACCTGGCCCCTCACCCAAGAAGGGACCCCTGTGGACATGGAGGGCCTCGTGCTGCCTTTCAGACACCAACTCTCATAATTCCCTGGAATGCTGGCTGAGGGACTTCTAGCCTTTAGCCAGGATTTAGCCAGGATTTGTCATCATGGCCTTCTGTTCACATCTGGAAGGCAGCACCAGAGTCCTACAAGTCTTCCTCCTGCTTTTTCTCCATTTACCAAAAGGAGGGCCTCCCTCCAAACTCCCTTCCAGAGACAGAAAAATGCCAGCAGAGAAGCCCACCTGGTTGGGCAAGACTCTCTCCAAGAAGGTGGAAGAGAGCAGGAGCAAGGGGGGGGCTGCTCCTCCCTTCTCCTCCCCTCACCCTGGCTGGGTTATGTGTCCTACAGCTCACATGACCCTGATACTGGGCAGTGGGGGGGGACCTTATTTCCTTTAGGAATTCCAACTGCCTGGACCTCAAGAGGTGGCACAACTCTCACCCACTCCAGCCCCCCTCCCCAGGTAAAAGGGGGAGGTTCAAGCAGGGGGTTGGATGAGATGGGCAGGAGGGAGAACTGTGGACATTGAGGCCCAGAAGGATGGGCGACAGCGTTGGAGGGGAGAATCTAGTTTCCTTCTCAAAAGAGTTTCCATTCATCCAAAGGAAGGAAGGAGGAAAAGAAGGGAGGGGAGGGGAGGTAAAGGGAAGGAAGGAAGGAAGGAAGGAAGGAAGGAAGGAAGGAAGGAAGGAAGGGAAGGGAAAGGAAAGGAAAGAAGGCATTTCAAAGCTAGGCTGCTTCTATGGGATCCATAGAGCTTTCCCCCTCTCCACACACAGGGAGAGAATTAATATTCGGAGGCTGATCTGCACTTGGCACCCAGCCACCACAGCCACTTCCTGCCTGGCAGCTTCTCAGGGCAGCTGGAGGCCTGGGCACGCATGGCTGGCCAAGCTCGGCATGCAGCAGCTGTCACCAAGGCTCCTCTGAATTAATAGAACCAGAAAAGTGTGTGAGAACATCAAGTACGCCTGAAATAGTCCAAGGCTGTGGCTTGGCCAAAGAGGGAGCCTGGTGGAGCCCCATTGAGAGCCAAAGAGCAGTTCCCATTGGGGGTCCCATCTCTGAGCCAGCCAGCCAGCCGTGCCAAGGAAAGTGCCTCATATGCAGAGACTGAAAACAGCATTTGTGCTCTCATCCATTTCAACGTACTTAACAGGTTCCACAAAGAGGAGGAGGGCTGCTTAAGTGGCCAGTGAAGAAGGCCAGCTGCTGAAGAGGGCATCCCGCTTCTCCTGAGCTCTCCTGGGCCTCCTGTCTGCTGGCATTTGCTGCTCAAGTCATTAAGTGTGTTGCCAATCCCGGTTCCTCTAACTCCCCATCCCCAAGTTCTTCCTCTAGTGGCTTCTGCAGGAGGATCCCTAAAGTCAGAATCTCCTCTCTGGGGTTTAGAAGCAGCAGATCAGAGGAGATCCAGGAAGGAGGGAGGGAGGAGGAGAGTGGGAGAGAGGGAAGAGGGAAGGAGAGTGGGAGAGAGGGAGGAAGGAATGAGGGTGGGAGGAAGGAAGGAGGGAGGGAGGGAGGAAGGAGGAGGGTGGGAGAGAGGGAAGAAGGAAGGAAGGAGAGAGGGAGGGTGGGAGTGAGGATGGAGGGAGAGAGGAGGAGGATGGGAGAGAGGGAAGAAGGAAGGAAGGAGGGTGGGAGGAAGGGAGGGAGGGAGGAAGGAAGGAGAGAGGGAGGAAGGAGGGTGGGAGGGAGGAAGGAGGGAGGGAGGGAGCAGGAGGAGGGTGGGAGAGAGGAAAGAAGGAAGGAAGGAGGGTGGGAGGGAAGAAGGAAGGAAGGAGGGAGGAAGGAGAGAGGGAGGAAAGGAGGAAGGAGAGAGGGAAGAAGGAAGGAAGGAAAGAGGTGGGGGGAGGGAGAGGGGATGAAGGAAGGATTTCTTACCCCCTCCAACATTGGAAGGGCCTCCTTGAGAGCAAGGGATGCATCTGTGCCCCCCCCCAACGGCTGCAAGAGGCAGGGCCGTCTTAACAGCCTTATGGGCCCGGGCAAAGCAGTATCCTTGGGCCCCTACGACAACTACTCACAGGAATAAAAATGTAAATGGTCGATAAAATTAAACATATATTTATTTCATTGGTTCTTCCAACAAAAAACGGTGTTGAAACATTAAAAACATGCTGTGCAGCAACAACTGGTCAACTTTTGAGCAATCCAGGAGGGTTGAAAACCCCGATGACATTCAGGAATCCCCCAGTTGCTGTATTGCTATGACACAAGGTGGCCTGAAGGCAGCCTGGCCGGAGGAGTAGGAGCCTCCGTGCAGTCTCCCCTCAGGAGGCCGCCCTGAGAATCCATCCCTGGGGAAGAAAACCGTTCCCCTCCCCTTTGGTTACTTGGGAGTCTGACCGGGGGGGGGGGGGGGGGCTCTGCAGGAACCTCTCCCTCCCAGGCTCTTCCTATTTCCCTTTCATCTCCAAAGAGCCGTTTCCTCTGATGGGAATCATGCTTAAACATACAACACAGACTTTTGGGAGAGACATGAAGCTCTGAAATATGACTGATGCATTCATAAAATGGCTGCCACGATGCAGGAACAGCTGCTAACAAAACAACCCTTTTCCAGAAGACAAAGTGCCGTCCCTCAGGGAGACTTGCTGCAGCCCCCCTCCCCCTCCCCATCAAAAGTATGGTGCTAGAGGCTGTTGCTGTGATTCCAGTATGCCGGCTTCTAGGTCATTTTTAAGATGAAATCAAAATAACATTGATAGAACTTCAGGCCCCATATTGTCCACGCCTGCTTCAAATATTTAACACTGATTACATAAACTGAATTTTGTTTCCTATCTTGAAAAGTATGTAGCGGCAGATACATGGGAAGGATGATATTTATTTGTTTATTTGAATTTCTTTGAATTCATATGATGAATGGTTGCAGGAACTGGGCATAGCTAGTCTAGGGAAGAGAAGGATCAGGGGGGACATAACAGCATCTTCCAATATTTGAGGGGCTGCCACAAAGAGGAAAGGGGTCAAGCTGTTTTCTAAGGCACCTTTGAAGGCCAGACAAGGAACAATGGAACAGAACCCGTGGAACAGAAGTTGTGGGAGCTCCATCACTGGAGGCTTTCAAGAAGAGACTGGGCTGCCCTCTGCCAGAAATGGTGCAGGGCCTCCTGCTTGGGTGTAAGGGGTCAGGCTAGATGACCTAGGGTCCCTTCCAACCCTGTTAATCTGTATCTGTATCTATTTATTAACCATTCGTCTCTAGTGGAGCCTGGAAAGTGACATTAGTTTGTATGACTCTGGCAGAGTCCTAAGGCTCTGGCAGAAGGCCAGGCAAGCCCTGGAAACCCTTCATCAAAGGGCCTTGGAGCAGGGGTCACCAACCTCATTGCGATGATGAAGAGAAGAGGTGAAAGTGAATCACCCTGGAAAATTCCTCACTTGATATTAACCATTCCGTAGATCTCATTCCCTACTTAGTTCAACATTGTTTCATCACCTTTTCAGTAAAGGATGTAATATTTTTGCTAATGCCAGTTGTTTCTAAGCATTTTATGATCCAACTATGTGGCAGTGAGTCAAATGCCTTTTTGTAATCAATCCAGACCATATTCAAGTTCGTTTTTCTGTTCTTACAATTTTCTAATATCATTTTATCAATTAGGAGCTGATCTTTTGTGCCCCTGCTCCTTCTTTTGTTGCCTTTTTGCTCTACTGGCAAGATGTTGTTTGTTTCCAAATAATCCATCATGTTATCTGCAATAATGCCTGTGAGTAATTTGAAGGTTGTTGGCAAGCATTATTATTATTATTATTATTATTATTATTATTATTATTATTATATTGTATCACAGCGGCCAGTTGTTTCGCCGGATTTGGCATTGGTTACTAGTCGGGCCCCACCCAGGGGCCTAGGACGTTGTAACGTATTTTCGTAATATGCGTGCAGATCCAAGCAGTGCGACTTTTTGCATTTGACTGATGGTGATTTTGTCAATTTTTAACTGTTTTAAATGTAATTCCAGTGCTTTTGGAATAGCACCCAGTGTGCCAATTACCACTGGAATTATCACTGCTGGTTTGTGCCATAGTCGTTGAATTTTGATTTTTAAGTCCTGGTATCTTGCGATTTTTTCATGTTCCTTCTCGGCGACTCTGCTATCACCTGGTATTGCGATGTCTATGATTGCGACCTTATTTTTCTCAACCAGTGTGATGTCTGGTGTATTATGTGCCAGTATTTTGTCGGTTTGTATACGGAAATCCCACAAGATCTTGACCATCTGATTTTCGGTGACTTTTTCAGGCTGATGTTCCCACCAGTTTGTTGCTGTTTTAATATTATAATTTTTGCACAAATTCCAATGGATCATTTGTGCTACTGAATTGTGCCGCAATTTATAATCAGTCTGCGCGATTTTTTTACAGCAGCTGAGTATGTGATCAACAGTTTCATCAGCTTCTTTGCAAAGTCTGCATTTGGCATCATCAGAGGATTTTTCGATTTTGGCCTTGATGGCATTTGTGCGGATAGCTTGTTCTTGCGCAGCCAGGATTAGTGACTCTGTTTCTTTCTTTAATGTACCTGTTGTTAACCATAACCAAGTTTGTTCACTGTCCACTTTATCTTTTATTTTTTCCAGAAATTGGCCATGCATTGCTTTGTTCCGCCAACTCTCCATTCTTGATTTTATCACATCTTTTCTGTATTCTTGTTTCGTCTGTTGGGCCTTCAGTAGATTTTTGTTCTTTACTTCGATTAATAGATGTTCTTGACTTTCTTTTAAATAATCAGCCAGTGCATGTTTTTCTTCTTCAACTGTTTGCTTCACTTGTAATAATCCTCTGCCACCTGATTTTCGGGGCAGGTAGAGTCTATCAGTATCACCACGTGGATGTAAACTGTAGTGCATTGTCATTAGTTTCCTGGTTTTTCGGTCCAAAAGGTCCAAATCAGCTTGTGTCAAGTTAACTATACCAGCTGTGTATCTTATAACTGGTATTGCCCAGGTATTTATGGCCTTGATTGTATTTCCACCATTCAATTTAGATTTCAAAATTTCCCTAACTCTGTTGGTGTACTCTTGCCTGACAATAGTTTTTACTTTTCCATGCTTGATGTTATCCAACTGCAGAATGCCTAAGTATTTGTAGGCTTCATTTTCTTTGCATTTAATTAATTGGCCATTGGGCATTTCAATTCCCTCACATGCAGTGATTTTGCCCCTTTTTATGGATACAGTGGCGCATTTTTCCATGCCAAACTGCATTGAAATATCGGTGCTGAATACTCGGACTGTGTTTGTCAATGATTGGCTTTCTATTTCTGACTTTCCATAGAGTTTCAAATCATCCATATATAGTAAATGCGAAATTTTTTCAGCTTCTTTGGCTGTTTGGTAGCTAATTTCATTTTTTTTAAAGATTACTGATAGGATCATTGCGATGATGAAGAGAAGAGGTGAAAGTGAATCACCCTGGAAAATTCCTCGCTTGATATTAACCATTCCGTAGATCTCATTCCCTACTGCTAACTCAGTTCTCCATTGTTTCATCGCCTTTTCAGTAAAGGATGTAATATTTTTGCTAATGCCAGTTGTTTCTAAGCATTTTATGATCCAACTATGTGGCAGTGAGTCAAATGCCTTTTTGTAATCAATCCAGACCATATTCAAGTTTGTTTTTCTGTTCTTACAATTTTCTAATATCATTTTATCAATTAGAAGCTGATCTTTTGTGCCCCTACTCCTTCTTTTGTTGCCTTTTTGCTCTACTGGCAAGATGTTGTTTGTTTCCAAATAATCCATCATGTTATCTGCAATAATGCCTATGAGTAATTTGAAGGTTGTTGGCAAGCATGTTATTGGTCTGTAGTTTTCAGATGTTGTTCCTTTAGTTGCATCTTTCTGAATCAAGTATGTTTTTCCAGTTGTCAACCATTCATCAATTTGGCCCTTTTGTAAAATTTCATTCAGTTGCCTGGCCAATATTGCATGTAAACTGGACATATATTTGAGCCAGAAACCATGTAATTGGTCCTTTCCAGGTTTATTATTATTATTATTATTAGTGGTGGTAGTAGTAGTAGTAGTAGTAGTAGTAGTAGTAGTAGTAGTAGTAGATCAATATTAATGCTATAAATATTATTATCATTATGATTGCTGTTTCTAAAAATTAATTGTACTCAGACAACACACTGTTTATTTAAAAATGGAACTTTTTATATCAAAAACTTTTTAAAACATGGAAGAAACAGAAATCAAATATATATTTTACTGATATAAATGTTAGAAATAGTATATTGGGGATACAGATAAACTCGTGAGCTTGTTTTCTAGGTTCTAGCCATGATCCTGAGATTCAGATTCAGACTCCAAACAGAAACCCCAGAATCAAAAGAATAAGCTACAGGATCCAAAAGAGATCAAAGGAGGAAAACCAAACCAGTGGAGTAAAATTTTAACAAAAATTCTACGAATGAAAGCCAGAAAACAGTTAATGAATCACTGATACAAGTTACCAGCAGGAAAAAACTCAAACTTAAATCCATACAAGACAAAGTTTTAGAGCTAGTACAAAGACACTGTCAAATGAAAAACATGAGTAAGCCAAACTTTAAAGTACAGAAAGTACAGAATGCTGGGAGCTCATGGCATTTCTGCAGAATTATTAAAACAAATGGACAAAACTGGCACTGAACAAACATTCTCCAATATAATCTATACTGCAAGAATTATTCCAAATGTTGGGCTGACATGGATTATTACCACATAGAAGAGACTGGAGAGTCACTTGTCTGAGATGGTATGGATTCTCCTGTTTGAGCAGGGGGCTGGACTAGAAGACCTCCAAGGTCTCCTCCAGCTCTGCTCTATTCTATTCCATTCCACTCCACTCCAATCTAAAACTAAAGCAAAAAGTGCATCAAATAATTTCTAATAAATCTTTAAAAAGTACCCAGAAAGACAAGTCAGAAATGTGAAGTTGTTCTAAATCTAATCTGGATTCAGATACAAGAGTTGCTCTTTTTCATATCCCAAATCTGAGAGGATTGGGATATGAGGGAGGTGGACATTTATCCACATTTTGGAAAAGCACCTGGTCTAGGAAGATTTGCAAGGCTGCTCTATATTGAAAATCATTCAGTTGAAGGACAGAGATATAGCGTGTTTGTGAAATTATACTGAAGAAGCACATGCTAGAGGAGGAAAAATGACAAAACCCTTTCTAATATTATGCTGAATGCAACAAGGCGGCGTATTAATAATAATATATATTCTAACACCATTACAAAATGTTTCAAAATATAAGGAAACTTCTGTGCCCTTGTGTTTCATTGGGACTCTTTTCAAGGAGCAACAGCAGCAGCAGAAGAAGGGACAAAGGCCCCAGTGACAATCAGGAGGCTTTGACAGGCAGATTTACATAGGATGCCTTAAAACACCCTGTGCTGACTGCGCAGAAAATGATACCACCCTTCAGGGAACAGGCAAAGGAGATTACATGGGGAATACTTCAAGAAAACAAAATTAGAAAATTAAAGTAAGTTGTAAATAATGAGAAACATTAAGTACTTCAAAAGACTTACATAAAGAAAGGTCCAAGGGAGAAGTGTGAGAAGATATATGTATTGGCTGAAAAATACATATCGCGTTTCCCCGAAAATAAGACAGGCTCCTATTTTCTTTTGACCCCCAAAATAAGCGCTTGGCCTTATCTTGGGGGAAGTCTTATTATTCTGGAGGTGCAGGAGGCCCCTTAACCTTGGCCCATGGCCTGTGGATCAGCTGATCCAGAGAGGGACAGAAGTTCTGTCTGCTTCTGGAATACTCTTGCCCGCCCTAGCGTGGCTGGGCCGCTCGCTCTTTTTGCGGCTGACACTAAGAGAAGGGGCATGGTAGCTAGGGTTGCGGGAGCGGCCTCTGTGAGGCTGTTCTGTGTGGGTGGCAGGTGCATGTGGGGTGTGGGGGGGGTGTCTCCCCTCCTTCCTCTCCCAGGAAATTGCAGGGACTGGCTGCACATGTTTTTAAATAGTTTAGGGGAGGGCTTATTTTAGCACATGCTCTCAAAAGCCCAATTGGGCTTATTATCCAGGGAGGTCTTACTTTCAGGGAAACAGGGTAGATGCTCGCAAATATACAATGGGAGGAGGAGGAGGAGGAGGAGAGAACTGTGTAGTCCTTGCTGCTCTCTGATCTTGGTTATTATTCTTGCAGACATTTCATCATCAATGCCAGAAGGGAATGGGTTGTGTGGAGAGGAGGAGGATACCCAGAACACCTCTCTCTGCACATTACAAGTGATAATGAGTGAGGATGTGTTTCTGGTTTGGTTTCCCCATGTAGTCAGAGATTATCTTGGATCAACCCCCAAACCTTGTCAAGCCAAGAGGGCTTGGCCGCCCTAAGCCAAGACAAGACTGAGGGACAATTGGGTTGCCCTCCCCCCCAACCATCAGGCTGTTGCCTCAGCAGGAAAGTGGTGTTGTTGGTCATGGGTGGGCTGGACACCTGGTCTGGTCCTGCTTATCACCAGGGCCCTTTGAAGGCTGGGGCTGGGGGGCAGCTAGGAAGGCGATCTGAACTGAAGAAACTGGGGAGGATGAGCTGAAGGTGCCCTCACCCACCTGGGTTATTCCTCTGCTGTTCTGGGCCTCCGAAGAACCAGAAGAGGCGGGCATTTCCTTCGCTTCTGAGTACAGCAACAAGAAAAGCTACAAAACTCACCTCATTAAATTATTAGCATTTATGAAATGAATAACAGGACCTCTTTGCACAGTCTAAACAATCTTTCTACAGACGGAAGCGTGTTTGAAAGACAGAAAAGACAGGCGCTTTGGACCGCTGCATAATTCATGAAGACATGTCCTTCCAACCTTGACAGCATCCCACTGTCTTGTCAGGTTGCAAACTACTGTCACATGTTCACAAATCCCTAAGTCTCCTGCAACAACAGAGTCAAAACGTGAAACAACCCAAAGGAAACCACACCCAACCCCAAGTTTGGTTTGGAGCATCCTTAGGACACCACCCATCTCTTCCGAAAAGGATGTGCAAAAGCTTCCGGTGGGCGGAGTCTGACAGGGAGTTGTTATTCTTAACAGCTCTGGAATCTTGGCGTCATTAAACTGTTTAAACAGCAATCCATCAAGCTATCTAGCAGTTCATTTACCCTCTCTTCGGGCCTAGAAGAGAGAGGTGAGAAGCTATGCATTGGAAGCCGTCTAACTAACCCTCTCAGCCTAAACTCTGGGAGGAAGGGGGAGGGCACCGGCAGCAGCATAGCAGCTCCGAGCCAGGGCTCATTCTGCCTTTTGTTGCAGAATGAAGGTTTTCGCTCATCCTCAGCACAAATGATTTACTGTGGACTTCAAGCCGAGCTGAACCAATATCTGTGAACATCTAATTGTATGTATAAATCCTTAGCTCCAGTTGCAAAGAATTCCTTCTAATTACTTGCTGAAAGTTCTATAAAAAATGGCGCCGAACTGTGTAGGAGGGGCGAGACTCGGATCGAATTTTTGTGAAGCCTAAAAGTGATTTATTACCAAGAAGTGATTTATTATCAAACCAAATAGCAATTGCTGTATAATTGGACTGCCTGGACTTTTTAACTGACTAAAGAAAATTAAACTTGAGATGGCTTCTAAGCAAAATTTTCCCCCTCCTCCTCCCTCCGCATCGAAAAGTGCCGGAAATTCCCCAGCGCCTTCTATTAAATTACAGTCATTACTTCCTTCTACTTCTGTAGGGGACCCCTTGACAAGGGAAATTCTACAGAAAGAATTAATTGATGCATTAAAAAATCATGCTGATACGATGGAAGCAAAACTTAAGGAAGAGATAGCTGCTTCTAACAAACAAATGTCTGAAGAACTTATGACATGTAACCAAATGATTAGAGGGGACTTTCTGATGGCTCTGAATTCTCTATCTGGCTATGTATATGGACTTGAGAAAAGTTAGAAGATCTTAGTGACTCTAATACGAACCTGGTAATGAAGATGGATGCGGTCCAGCAAAAGGTCATCGATGCAGAAAATGAAATCATAATGTTACAGTATAGACAAATGGAATTTGCTTTAAGGATAAGGGGCCTCCCTGAAAATACACAAGAGAACCTGAAACAGATTCTCTCTGAAGCCTTCGACCTGATGGTGGGAAGGTCAGGAGGGAATCTTGATTGGCAAATCGAAAAGGTTTACTGCATTAACAAAAGCAATTACCAAGAGATATAGTGGTGTATTTTGCCACTACAGACATGAGGAACACGATATTACAAGTCCTACAAATCGGGGGTCAGGAGGTGACTGTCTTGAAGGAGATACCACCTAAAATGCTGAGATCTAGGAAAGACTATGCCTTTTTAGTTGAAGAGCTTAAAAATCGCAAAATACTGTTTAGATGGGACGCGCCAGCCGACATTACATTTAGCTACCTTGGAAAAAGACATCGCCTCAATACAGTATGGAAGGCCCAAGATTTCTACAGCAACATATTGAAGGCTGGACAACCCCCTCCTTCTAGATTTAGAGAAAGAGAACAAGAAGGACATGATGGAAAGCAAACCACTCAAGTATTAACTTGTTCTCTCAGAGGTACAAAAAGCTAAGGAACAAAGACAAGACCGTGTGGTTACTAGACGAATGGAACAGGAATTAAAAAAGAACGAACACAAGCCACTGTTCAGGAGCCTATAGGCATTACATCAGAAGCAGTGGGAGGAGCCAGGCCCAAGGTTAAATTCCAAGATGTTCAGATGGCTCTTAAAAAGCTTCAGGGGGCTAATGATGGCAACTAAGTTTCTAACTTGGAATGTCAGTGGTTTAAATTCCCCACAGAAAAGGAAGAAAATTAACCACTATCTTAAACAATTTAAGAATGACATAATTTGTTTGCAAGAAACCCATATTAGATCAACTGATCAAAAATACCTGATTAATACAAGACTTGGACAACACTTCATAGCTTCTGCCACTGAGAAGAAAAATGGTATTGTTATATACTTAAGGAAGGATTTGAAAGCTGAATTAATTGAAGCAGATCCCCATGGAAGATATGTTGCAATAGATTTGGTTTTAGAAGGGAAAAAGACTCTACTATTGGGAATATATGCCCCCAATCAACAACAAGATAAATTTTACAAAATGCTTTCTGCTAAGTTAGTACATTGGGACTTTAGATCCTGCATATTAATGGGTGACTGGAATGGCGTCATGGATACCAAGAAAGACAAGAAGGCTCTCTGCCAAAATATCCAAAAGCGAGCTAAATTACTTAAATCCTTTTTTGATATGATAAGAGAATTTTGAATTGAGAGATATCTGGCGAGAAAGGAATGCAGAAGAATATGACTTTTCCTTTTTCTCTAATAGACATCAATCCTTTTCTAGGATCGATTTTATACTAACAACCAGGTACAGATGGCTTGACAGTGGTTTATTATAAAAATCTACAGTTAGAAATGGTAGAACCTCTTAAAGAATTATTTAATAAGATTCAAACGGAAGGTAAGGTGCCCCCATCTTGGAAGACAGCTTTTATATACCTGATACCCAAAGAAGATCAAGATACTACTCAACCAAAAAACTATAGACCTATCTCATTACTTAACATATATTATAAAATCTTTACCAAAATCCTAGCAAACAGGTTAATGTTGGTTATTCAACAATTGATACACAGTGACCAAACAGGTTTTATTCAAGGGAGACAAATGAAAAGTAATGTAAGACTAATTATTAATGCATTAAAATACTTGGGAAAGAACAATCAAATTCCTGCTGCATTCATATTTTTGGATGCTGAGAAAGCCTTTGATTGAGTTAACTGGCAATTCCTGTTGAAAACATTGCAAAAAATACAAATAGAAAGTTTTTTACAATCAATTAAAGCAATAAATCAACAGCAAACGGCTCAAATTATAATCAATGGAAGTTTAACAGATTCTTTTCAAATTGGAAAAGGTACAAGACAGGGTTGTCCCTTGTCCCCACTATTGTTTATTATAACTTTAATTAATTAATTTTTTAAAATTTTTAATTTAAAACAAGTACAACATCCTTCTTTACATGCTATAGAAAGTGTATCAGTCGGTCACAAATAAACTTTCGTACATCTCCTCTACAGTCAACAAACATAACTCATGTTAACTCAAGTGTTTTAACTCAGATATTCATACATATCACCATCGTCATATATCCATTTTCATTTGACTGTAATTATTATTTTAAAATATTAATAATAATAATAATACTCTTAAACAATACATGCCCACACCAGTGGGAAAAAGAAAAAATCAAAAAAGGCTTCCTGGGGGCGGAGCCTGTCGCCGAAGGAGCTCAACGGAGCTCCTCTCAGAGTTCTGGTCTGTATATCTAATTAAGATCAATAGATATCACCCCTTTTTGGCAGAAAGGGGCAGGCAGAAGCTCAGGTGCTAGGATTTATTCGTAGTTCACAGCCCCTTTTCTTTTTTTTTGGGGGGGGCTGCGAACGGAGAAAAGATCCAGCGTAACTGAGCTCTTATCTCCAGCCAGTTCTTTGCAGCTGCTTTTTTTTTTTTGCAGCCCTAGACAGGCGATCCCCCCCCTCAGGACAATGATAAACTGCTTAAAGCAATTTAAGACTAACACGAGCGGGTTTTACTCCTGTGATGTTCCTTTTTTTATAACTATCTAAACACCAGCCTCGTTTTCCTTTGGAACTTCTTTGTTCAACCGTGCTAGAAAATGGCGTTTTTACTGTGTTGGTGATTGATGACGTAATTAACCGGCTTTATCTCCCCGGAGACTGCTACTCATTAACAAGCAAAATCTACAAATAACTTATTGAGAACTGAGCTGGTGAAGACACTGTTTATCTGTTTATTCTCAGCTCTTATCTATAATGCCTCCCAGGTCTAAGCAGGCAAAACGCTCCCCCCCCGCATGTGCTTAAAGAACTTGTTAGAGAATCGCTGCCCTTGCCTCCTACACCCCCTACTGGAGATTCCTTAACACAGGAGCTTCTTTTTCAAATACTCAATGATTTTAAACAAGAAATCAAAGAATTTGTGCTGGATTTATGCGACAAAATACAAACTAAGATTGCCCAAATAAAGGTGGTTATGTTTGAAGCTATGTCTACTTTGACAGATTATATCGAAGAAATGGAGACTAAACTGGAAACTTTGGAGGAGGCTAATTCTAATTTGACTTCCAACATCCAAGCATTACAACAAGAGATTAGAGATACTCAAACACAACTTATAATGATAAATTATAACAGAAAGGTGTTTGCAATAAGAGTCAGAGGACTGCCCGAAAAGAAAGGAGAGAACTTGAAACAGACATTTGTAGAGGCTTTTAGCCAAGCGGTGGGAAGTTCGGGATTCAATTTTGATTGGAATATTCGAAAAATCTATCGCCAGAATTCGTGTGTAGCAGAACAACGACAGCTTCCAAGAGACATAATTATATACTTTTTCACAAGAGAATCCAGAAATGCGATCATCCAAAAGTTTTACAACAACAGGCTGCGAATCGATGGGCGAGATTTGTTTGTCTTTAAAGAAATACCACTCCAGATGCTGCAAGCAAGAAGAGACTATACTTTTTTAACTCAAGAGCTTAGAAATCGTCAAATACAGTATAAATGGGAAGCTCCAGTTGGAATCACAGTTACACTCGAGAATCAAAGATTTCGTCTCAATTCTGTTTCGGAAGCTCGGGACTTTTATTATAAAACTCTGAAGGCGGGGCTTCTTGACTCACTCGGAAACGCGGAAAGACAAGGTGAAGGAAAGACAAGCAGCAACTCACTTGGTTACAAGATGGAGGGAGTTGTTCTCCCCCTACCGGAGAGGCAGAAGAGCGGAAACTGAGGATTTAGCCATATTTTTAAAGCAGCGGGACACGTGGTTATAAGGCAGAGGGTTGCCTTCTCTTTCCGGAAGGGCAGAAGAGTAAAGAATAAAGATCCAGCGATGTCTTTAAAATACTTTTTAAGCTCTTGGACTGATTAAAATTTTAGGATTCCTGTTTGGTACGAAATGGTAAAGCTGCGTACCGATGAGGAATGGAAAGAAGCATTGCTTATTTTGGACAGATATTGTATGGGATCTTTATTTTAATCCAAACTGCGCATGAATTGTTTTCTGGTGTGAGGAAAGCGGGGACTAAGATTTATTTGAATTGCGGTTTGGGATGAATGGAGTCGGGAGGAGTGGGGCAGAAGGGAAGGTGGAGCGGGATATCGATGAAGGGATCTTGGGACTGAATGAAGTGGTATGGATTTTGGGCACACATTTTACGGATTTACATGCTTGAAGTATAACATAAAAAGCTCAGGATTTTAAAGTGAAGAGCGAGATCCTAACTTTATGGAATTTGGGCTTGGGAGGAATGGAGATGAGAAATGAGGGGTAGGAAGATGAGTAGCGAAAGTATGATTAGACTGCTCTGTATTTGAAGGTAAATTGATTTTTGTATAAACTATTATTTGAATATAAGGTTAAGAAAGGCTATCTGGAGAGTCTACAGGAAGATGGGGGTAAATATCAAAGAAGCAAGGGACGAAGACAAAATATAAATGGAATGATCTATACTGTTTAAATTTTAAGAATGATGGGAGGCTGAGCATAATGCAAAAGATTTTTTTTAAAATTTATTTTTTCGTTTTTTTTCTTTTTCGGAGTGTTCTTTTTATTTTATTTTCACTATTATTGTTAATAAGATATTCTAGAAGGTGAATGGTACTGAACTGTGCCGGGTGTGGGACCTGGGAAGTCGGAGGGGATTAGGGAGGGGGGTTCATTGTGGGTGGGTGGGTGGGTGGAGATATAGTCTCAATATATAGAATAAGAAGAATACACTTGTATACTGTTGTTCCTTATCTTTTCTTTTTCTTTTTCTCTTTTTTTTTCTTTTTCTTTTTCTTTTTTTTTCCTTCTCTTTTTTTTTTAGCGCAATTTTTAGTAACTGAATAGATTAATGAATAGAGAAATGCACCAAAGTGAGAAGTAGAGGAAAAGAAGAGGGAGAAGTAAGGAGGGAGGAAGAGGGGAATGAAAGGAGGATGAGAGGGGAAGGAGGGTGAGGAAGGTGAGAAAGGAAGATAGGAGGAAGGGAAGTAGGAGGGGTGATTGTTGGAGGGAGAAAGGAAAGTTGGAGGGGGAGAAGAAGGGGTGTATGAAAGCGACAGGTTGGGTTTATGATGAGTTGTGTTTAGGTTGGGTTTTTTTATTTTTTTATTATATTATTATTATTGCAAATATTCAGTATATAAGTGAATGTACAAAATTGAAAATGAAAATGAATAAAACATTTGAAATAGGAAAAAAAAAGAGAAAACAAAGAAAAAATAAAAAAAACCCAACAACAACAACAAAAAAGAAAACAAAAAAGACAAAAAGAACAAAGGACAAGGCAGGGAAGAAAAAAGAAAAAAGAAAAAAGAAAAAACGAAAAAACACAGGTATATATTATATTTTTAAAAAGTATATCAGCTGGTTACAACATGTTTTGGTGCATCTCTTCCATTAATTCATATTAATTCAAATATCTTAACTCAAATATTTACCATATTGCCATCATTGTACCTCCACTTTTAGTTAACTATAGTTATTCAAACATGCTTCAACCTTAACTATGCCAAAGATTTAGTCCATAACCACATGCTGACATTTCATTTACTTATTTGTAAAATCCTCTATTAACATCAAATCCTCATATTCTATTTTAGCTGAGCATCCATAATATTTAATACCAAAAAGTCCATCTTCTATGCAGTATAGTTTATTATCATTCTCCCTTCTTTATGTAGTTATATCATATATCATAACATTTTCCCCATATTAATTAATATTTGACTGTATATATTTTATTTTTTAATAGTGGTAATTATTGTAATTAATAACCTTTATATATAGTCCAAAAGTATTTCTAACCTTCCTTTCTCATATCCAATTATTATTTATCATATCAACTCCACATTATATACATTACTATCAATATCAGTTATTATTCAGCTATATCTATTACAAATAAGAGTAATTAGATTTAGCTAATTTTAAGTTGTATTCTTCCATCTGTCAGCCTATGTCTCTCCAATAACAAAACCTTCTCAGTCCTATTGCCATTCGTTGAATAGATTTACCAAATGTTTTTATAAGCAAGTCCAAACAGGGATATCTTTGCACCTTTTTGCTCAGAATGTCTCTGATGAGATAATAATGTTGTCCCAGGCTTGTTAAACTTTTCAAATTGACTTTAATTCTCGAAGGTGGAATTATGGAATCTGCCAATGATGTTTCATAAAGTGTAGTTTCTTTAGCTCCCCCCCCTTTCCAGCATAGCATTTCTTCCTTCCTCCGAGATAGAACAGACGTCATTTCTCACATTTTTCATTTGTATTTCAGGAACATTCAAACATTCAGCATTCTCACCTTTTCCTTCAAGTTTTAATGTCAAATAATCCAATTTTTTTTTCAAATCTTTGATAAGAATCAAACAGTTTTCGAAATGCAGAAAAAAGTGTATGAAGCGAGCCCTTGGGAATAAAATTCGACGCCATGTTGTGTCGTAGTTAGAGACTCTAAGATAGTTGCAAGTAAAAACATGCTGGGAGTTGTGCGATCTTATCTGATCTTAGACCAACACAGCCAAGCAATAAAAGTGTCAGATCGTTAGTTTTACAACCCACTTAGAAAGAATCAGGGGGAAATGTTGAAGAATTCCTTAAAGCGTTTAAGAAATAGGATAACCACCTGCCATAAATCCATTTAAAAAAAAACCAATTCGCCGCTAGATTCTTCTGTTCTTTGGTTCCAATTAGCTTAAATTTTAGTGCGGACCGTCTCTGAGTAATAAAATCAGCTTACCAGTTGAATCCACTCATACCATTCTTAGGGGAAACCTGCAGTTTTGGTTAGCATACAGCTAATCCAAAAAGGAGTTGGCAGGGGGGGTTAATTCCACGCCCTCCAGAGACTTTGCTATCGTCTCTGAGGTCACTGGATCTCCCCTCACCTTTCACTGTCTCTACGGGACAGCTAGGGTCTTCGACCCGTCCAAAAATTCCTTCGGAATAGGGGAATTTCAGGAATAGCCTGAAACTCCGTCTTCTCACTGCTAAGCCCCGCCTTCTTCCTATTGTTTATTATAACTTGGGAAGTATTGCTGAACAAAATACGAGGCTTGGACGGTCTAAAAGGAATTAAGATTAGGCAGCAAGAATACAGAGTGCGTGCTTTCGCAGATGATTTGGTTATAATATTGGATCAACCGCAGGAATCTAGTATGATCTTAATGAATACGATTAATCAATATGGTCAAGTGTCTGGTTTTAAAATAAATTTAGGGAAAACAAAAATACTAGCTATAAATATGAATACTAAACAAAAGGAAGAACTAGGAATGTTGGGATGTGAAATAGTCAAAAAGGTCAAATATCTCGGAGTTAATATCTTAATCGCAAATGGGAAATTATATAAGTATAATTATGAATCACTTTGGCATAGTATACAGATAGAGATGAAAAAATGGGATAAGCTGCAGTTACCTTTGTTGGGAAGAATAGCGGCAGTGAAAATGAATATCTTACCCAAATTTTTATTTCTTTTTCAAATGTTACCTATACTTAAAAAAGATGCGAATCTCTTAGAATGGCAGAAGGGTATTAATAAATTTGTGTTTCAAAAGTTTTATTTTCTTTTAAAACAAACATTTCATCATTCCTCAATCAGTGAGACATCGGAGTACAATTTTTGTGTGTGTCAAAATAGTTCTAGTTTACCACCAAATTCTTGTCTAGCCTAATGTATACCTCTCCCTCCCTCCCCCCAACCCCCTTCTCCTCCCCCCCCCGACTTCCCAGAACCCGTACACGGTATGGATTTTTAACAAACACAGTCTAAAATCTATTGAGAAAAAAGAAATAAAGAAATTAATGACATCTCTACATTGATCTTAGCTTCTTCTTGCTGAGCTAACTTTAAACAATTTAAATCATTTCTGATCTTAAGCATAGGCTAACAGGAATTTCTTGGTCCCGTATTTATTTTGTATATAGTCAATCCATTTTTTCCAGTCTCGTTTATATCTCTCATTTGAGTGATCTTTAAGATATGCCAATATTTTAGCCATCTCGGCTAAGTTTGTAACTTTCAATGTCCATTCTTGAATTGTAGGCAAGTCTTCCTTCCAGTATTGTGCCACCAACAGTCTTGCTGCCGTTATTAGGTGCAGAATCAAGTTAGTCTCTACCACTGTAAAGTCAATACTTATACCTAGTAAAAATAACTGAGGAGTAAACTTTATCCTTCTTTTAAAGATATTTTGCATAATCCACCATATTTTTATCCAAAATGCCTTAACCTTTTGGCAGGTCCACCATATATGAAAATATGTAGCATCGAGAGAGCCACATCTCCAACATTTAGGCTGTAAATTCGGATACATAGAAGCCAGCTTTTTAGGATCTAAATGTCATCTATAGAACATCTTATAAAAATTTTCTCTCAGGTTTTGAGCTTGTGTAAATTTCACATTTCTTACCCAGATTCTTTCCCATGTATCCAGCATTATTGGTTCTTCAATGTTTTGAGCCCACTTTATCATACAATCTTTAACTAATTCTGTTTCCGAATCCATCTGTATTAATACATTATATATCCTCTTTGGGTATCAAAGATATAAACGCTGTCTTCCAAGATGAAGGCACTTTACCTTCCGTTTAAATCTTATTAAATAATTCTCTAAGAGGTTCTACCATTTCTAACTGTAAATTTTTATAGTAAACCGCTGTCAAACCGTCTGTACCTGGTGCTTTCCCTAACTTTAATTGCTTAATTACCTGCAAAATTTCCCCCGAGGTTATTGGTTGATTCAATTTTTGCCTGTGCTCTTCTCTAACTGAGGGTATTTTCTCTTTATCTACATATTTGTCTATATCTAAACCATTAATTTTATCCCCTTTATACAATTATGTAAAAAATTCCCGAAATGCCTTTTGAATCTCTTCCTGTTGAAACACCTCCTTCCCTCTGTAAATCAGTTTAGATATATTTCGAGTTTTCCTTTTTTTCCTAGTCTGATAAGCTAACCATCTGCCAGGTTTGTTTGCATAGCAGAAGGTATTTTGTTTTGCATATGACAAACTAGTAGCTACCTGATCAGAAATCAACATATTAAATTGAGACTTTAATATAATAATTGCTTCCTTAATCTTTGTGTCTCCTGGATTTAATGTTAACTCCAGCTCTTTCTTCCTAATTTCATCTTCCAATTCTGTTCGTTTTACCCCTTGTTTATATCTATGTGATTTATTTATATTTATCAAAACTCCTCTCATATACACTTTACTTGCATCCCATACAATTTCCATAGGTGTACCCTTATTCATATTAAAAACAAAATATTCTGTTAACAATTTTTTACAATCATTAATATACTTTTCATATCTAAATAAATTTTCATTCAATCTCCAAGACCTTTTTGCCTGTGCCACCCCTCCCAACTCCATCCAAACAGGGTTATGATCTGAAAAAACTCCAGCCGAAATCTTTGTCTACTTCACCCTGGAAAGCAAATCATTAGTAATTAATATAAAACCAATCCTAGAAAAAGATTGATGCCTATCAGAAAAGAAGGTAAAATCATGTACTTCTGCATTTCTTTCTCGCCAAATATCTCTCAATTCAAAGTCATCCATCATATCGAAAAAGGATTTAGGTAACTTTGCTCACATCTGAGTGTTTGGGCGAGAAACTTTCTTGTCTTTCTTAGTATCTATAACACCATTCCAGTCACCCAGTAGTATGCAAGACCTATAATCCCACTGTACTAATTTAGCATGAAGATTTCTATAGATTCCATCTTGTTGTTGATTAGGAGCATAAATTCCCAAAATCAATGTCTTTTTCCCTTCTAAAACCAAATCTAACGCGCTGTATCTTCCATGGGGATCTGCTTCGATTAGTTCAGCTTTCATGTCTTTTCTTAAGTATATAACTATGCCTTTTTTTTTTCCATAGCAGAAGCTATAAAATATTGGCCAAGTCTTGGATTAATCATATATTTTTGATCGGTTGATTTAATATGAGTTTCTTGCAAACAAATTATATCATTCTTGAACTGTTTAAGATAGTGAAATATTTTCTTTCTCTTCTGTGGAGAGTTTAATCCGTTGACATTCCATGTTAGAAGCTTAATTGCCATTTTTTGGTTTCCTGAAGCTTTTTTAGAGCCTCCTGGACAGCCTGTTTAACCTTTGGCCTGGCTCCTCCCACTGCTTCTAAACTGGTTACTGTAGCTTCTTGACCAATAGCAGGTGATTGTTGGGATTGTTGCATTTTGGATTGTTGCTCCATTTGTCTGGTAATCATACGGATTGGTCTTTGTTCCATAGCTCCTTGTGCTTCTAAGAGAGAGAGATGATCCATCTTATCTGGTAATTGTGTGGTTTGCTGTCTATCTTGTCCTTCTTGTGCTCTTTCTCTAGGTCCGGATGGTGCGGGATGTCCAGCCATCAAAATATTGTGGTAAAAATCTCGGGCTTTCCATACTGAATTGAGGCGGTATCTTTGCCTGTCAAATGTGAGTGCTAGACCAAATGGTGCGTCCCATCTGAACTGACGATTTCTAAGCTCTTCAATTAAAAAAGCATAGTCTTTCCTGGATCTTAACATTTGAGGTGGTATCTCTTTCAATACAGTCAATTCCTGACCCCCAATTTGAAGCTTAGTTTTATAGGACTCTTGTAGTATCATATTTCTAATCTCTCTTGTGGTAAAATATATAACAATGTCCCGAGGGAGCTGCTTCTGCTTTGCCAACCAAGAATTAACGCGATAAACTTTGTCAATTTGCCAGTCAAAATTACCCCCTGGTCTTCCCAACAGACTGTCAAACGCTTCTGAAAAAATCTGTTTCAAATTTTCCTGCTTGTCCTCTGTTTTTGATGTCAAATTAATATTGGCATCATTAAGATCATCTAGTCTATCCTCAATTCCGGAAACATGTTCTGTCAATACATTTACAATCCCCAATGTTTACAATTCCTGGAAGCCGACAAGGGCAAGATCTTAATGCCCTTCAAATCTAGATCACGTCTCCACTGCTCCGAGAGGAACACGAGGTCGAGCGTGTGACCCGCTGTATGAGTCGGACCCTGAAATGCCTGGGTCAAGTCCATGGCTGTCATGGAAGCCATGAACTCCTGTGCTCCATCAGAGTGTTCGCCGAGCGACAGCAGATTGAAATCCCCCAGCACTATAAGCCTGGGGAAACTCAACCGCCAGCTCGGCTACTGACTCGAGGAAGACAGGCAGGGCTGTTGTAATGCTGTTGGGAGGTAGGTACGTTAGAAACAAACCCACTTGACCCCCAAGGTCCAACTTCACCAGCAGGGACTCACATCCGACAATCTCCGGAGCAGGGATCCTATGAGGAACTAGTGACTCTCGGATGATGACTGCCACTCCCCCACCCCTTTTCTGGTGTCGCGGCTGGTGGAGCACCTGAAACCCTTCTAGGCAGATTTCAGTGAGGGGGACTCCTCCCTCATGGCCCAGCCAGGTTTCAGTAATACATGCCAGGTCTGCCCCCTCTTCTAATATTAGGTCCCAGACGAGGGGAGCTTTGTGAACCACAGACCTGGCATTTAGCAACAGCAGCCTGAGACCAGGGCCCTGACAACTCTCGTCATCTGGTCCTGGAGTGGAGCTAACAGGGCCGGAAGGGGGGATCGCTGTGATGTAGCAAACCCTCCTTCCCCGGTAATGGCTAGCCCTATAACTCCCGTCAAACCTGCCTCTCCTAACTATGACCAGGATGCACTGGCCCATCCCCACACCCGTAGACCCCACTTCCCCTCGCGTGGCCTCTGTTCTCCCCGGCAGGCCATTCATTCATTCTGGGACGAGAGGTAGGCCTGGGTCCCCTACCACTTCTGCTGCTGCACTCAGTAGAGGAGATACCAGGCTGCACTCTCAGTCCTCTCATACATACCCGCAGTTACTCACTCATACATTCCCTACTATGATCAGTTAAAAAAGTACACAATGCAATAGGTAATATAAATTAGTTAAAAGTAAGTGGGTTCATGCATCAACAATCATACCATACACACTCCATCCATAAAATTGTGCAGGTCTTGAAAGTCCAATCAAGTGGGTTTGTGCAGATAGGAGGTGAGGATCAGTGATAGTAAAGGGGGGAGAGTTTCTCCGTTCCTCTCCCTTCCTGTGAGTCCGGAAGAAGCCAAGAGGGGCCAGAGGCCCAGAGTTTATAATGGCTGGGGTAGTTGCAGATGGGAGGGGGGGCATAAGCACCCGTTTGAAACGGAGGCAAGTTCGTAGCCTCGTCCCCCCCCCGCTTCTCGTTGTTAGTCCAAAAGAGGCGCAGTCAAGGAAGAGCAGCGTGCAAGCCCCGCAGCGGCAACAACCCAGAAAAGGAGGCCGCAGCAAGAAAGAAGGGGGGGAGGCCTGGAAGAACTGTGGAGATATCAAGGCCCAGCATCCCAGTCCCGGCCCACATAGCTACAGCGCCTCACCACCCTCTCCTCGGGGCGGGGCAAGGCGCAGACCACCACTCCACAACGTCCAGCTCAAGTCCAACAAGTCCAGCAGTCCCAGTATAAATCAAAAGAGAGACCTCTCTCCAACAGCACAGCTAAAGGACGCCCGCTGTCTAAGCGGTGCCGCCGCCGCCGCCCATGGAACAACGATGCCATCAGCCAGTCAGGGTATGTAGAGAACATGAGAATGCTGTCCAGGGGCCGCCCGAACGTGACCCCCCAGGCACTCGCCGCCCAAACGACACCGCCGCCGCCGTGCGTAGAATGGTGCCGCCGCCGCCGCCAGCCAGTGGAGACACGGGAACGCCATCCAGGGGCCACATATAAGAAGATTATATAATGTAATAATAGAAATTGACTCTGAAACAGAGCTAATTAAAGACTGTATGATTAAATGGGCTCAAAATGTTGAAGAACCAATAATGTTGGATACATGGGAGAAGATATGGGTGAGAAATGTAAAATTTACACAGGCCCAAAACTTGAGAGAAAATTTTTATAAGATGTTATACAGATGGCATCTAGATCCCAATAAAATGGCTTCTATGTATTTGAATTTACAACCTAAATGCTGGAGATGTGATTGTATGGACGCTACATATTTTCATATATGGTGGACTTGCAAAAAGGTTAAGGCATTCTGGATAAAAATATGATGGATTACGCAAAATGTTCTCAAAAAAAGGATAAAGTTTACCCCCCAGCTATTTTTGTTAGGTATAATTACTGACTGTACAGCAGTAGCGATTAACTTGATTTTGCACTTGATAACTGCAGCTAGATTGTTGGTGGCGCAATACTGGAAGAAGAAAGTTTTGCCTATTGTCCAAGAATGAACATTGAAAGTCACAAACTTTGCAGAGATGGCTAAAATATCTGCATATTTTAAGGACTATTCAAACGAGAGATATAAACGAGACTGGAAAAAATGGATTGACTATATTCAAAATAAATATGGGTCTAGGAAATTTCAGATATCTTATGATTAAGATTAGAAATGATACAAATTGTTTATAGTTAGCCTAGCAAGGAGGAGCTACGCTCAATTCAAAGACGTTATTAATTTTAACATTTTTATTGCGTGCTGTCTGATAGGGAAGAAGATGGGCTATCAAGAAATGCGATAGAAACAGACAGACAGACAAAGAGGGGGGAGTAAGATAGACAGACAGACAGATGATAGAAATGGATAGGTAGATGAATGGACCAATGGATGGATGGATGGATGGATGGATGGATGGATGGATGGATGGATGGATGGATGGATGATGGATGGATGGATAGAGGATGGATGGATGGACAGATGGATGGATGGAGAAAGAAAAGGGGGATGGGTGGATAGATGATGGAGGGATCGATAAATGATCGATGGATGGATGGATGGATGGATAGATGGATGGACTGACAGATGGATGGATAGAGATGGATGGATGGAAGGATGGATGGAAGGATGGATGGAAGGATGGATGGATGGATAGATGATGGGTGGATGGATGGATGGATAGATGAGGGAAGGAGAGAGGAAAGAGAGAGAGAGAGAGGATGCTAGACAGCTTGAAAGTGGGCCCAGATTTTAACCTAAGGGAAAAGGCTGAACTATAACCCACCCACCCACCCCCCAAAGTCCTTTTTAAGAGGCCTGGCTTTTGCCTGCAGAGCATTTTCTGGAGGAAAGCCTCTCTTCTCCTGTTGTGCAAGGAGAACACAGAGGCAGGACCGGAGGGCATTTCCGGACCACCTGGGATGGGTAAATCCTTTCCTGCTTCTTCACCAGCAGGCACGTGACTGGCAGATTACCAATTGTACAAGGGTGTGACTGTCTGGTGCATTTCTACGTTTGGTCCTCTGCACTCCAGCTTTATTGCTTCTTGATCTCCACATGACAATAACCAAAACCTGACTTCATTCCTTTCAGATTAAAAAAAGTGATGTGTTACAATTTTAAATCACTCCCCTCTTTCTAACTAACATCTGCTTCTCTCTCTCCCTCCCCCTCTCCCTCTCTCTCTGTTCTGTCCCATCTCTTGCCTTTTCTTTTTTTTTTTAATCTGTCACTTTTTCTCCAGGAAGACAAACAGTGAACCTGATCCTGAGATCTGGTATTTGATTGCACTAGTTTATACATTTTTATCCCTCCTCATCACCTTCTGGAGATATTCCCTGTCCTTGTAAGAACCACCCAGCATAGATTTCTCCAGCTGAGAAGGAATGGGGGCAGGACAGGATCCTTTGAGGACCCGAGACAAGGCATGGGGGCAACACAGTCAGCTGATAGTTCAAACTCCCCTTTATTGCTCCAACTTTCCCCCAAACGCTCCCACCTTTATGGCAAGTCCCCCGTAGTAAAACACACGCTCTCTCTCTCTCACGCACACACACACCTCCAGCAGCCTCTGGCTGCGAGTTAGTCCAGCAAGACGCTGTTAGTACAATGGCTTCAAGGCAAGTAGTCCAGCCAGGCAAGGGAACAAGGCAAGTAGTCCACGAAGCGAAGGAACTAGGCAAGAAGTCCAGCAAACTCCAGACATCAGCAACAGTAGACAAAACGCCACGAATTCAGTACTTGTTCCCGACAAGCACCTCTTTAAGTCTCATTCCCCAGATGTGCCTTGCAAAGAGGGACAGGGTGTCAGCCTGCGCTGTTCCTGCCTTCTCTCCACTCTCCGTGCTCAGGGATCAGGAGGGGGCAGTACTTGCTCATCACCTGAGCTCCATTGCTCCTCATCTCCACTGCTCGCTCTCTCCCCCCCCCGGCCCCCTCGGTCCTCCTGCCTCCCTTGTTCCCTGCAAGCCATCCCAAGCCCAAGGGACTGGGGGCTGCCTCGTCCTGCTCCTCCTCCTCCGAAGCCAATGAGGCCACCCCCTTGACCTCTGTCAGTTCCAGCTTTGGCTCGTCCTCCACTGACTCAGGCTCCAATGGAGCCATGACAGATCTCTTCTTCCTGGACCTGCCATTAGCTCACTGCTAGAATGCTCTTTGGGTGCCAGCTATTGCTCCCCAAAGTGCTTCTCTAACAAAATTCCCCCAACTCTGTGGGGTTTAAAAAAATCTACATAATTGTGAATAAGGTGTGTCTTTCTCAAGATGTAACAGATGGCAAGGGACTTTGTCTACACATCAAGACAAAGATACACCTACACACATTTCCTGCATGTTTCTATCACAGCATCTCTTTCAAAACCTCCTCTCCTTAGTAGCCAAAGCTGGATTTCAAATGGAACAGCCTCAGTTTCCCCCTTCAGGGCAGGAAGGAAACGGGGTCCTATCCTCAACAAATGTTCCATGGACTTCATTTTACTTCAAATGTTAGACCCATCTCATCAGGTGTTTGGGAACGCTGCATATGTGATATAATGGAACTTATATAAAAGACAGGTGAGATTTTATTATTGGTTGATTTATTAAAATAGATTAATTGTATACATTTTTGTAAGCCAGATGTTTTTTTTAAAAACTGATGTGGCATAAAACCATCTAAATCAAAATCCCCTCAACCTTTCTGGACCAGCGGGGGGAGAGGGGGGCAATTCTGTGTGAGAGAAAGCGTGCGTGCAGTTGCACAAGCGCCTGCCACTCACTCAAATGGAACAGATGTGTATGTGCTCACCCACTGCTCACACAAATGGCACTGTGCGTGCACACAAACTTGCCCGCTGTTTCTGCGGCCCAGTTGCAAACACTGCAGCCCAAAGTTTGAGAAGCCCTGATCTAAACAGATAAATAATCTTGACTTCAATAAATGTTTGTCATATGGTCGGTCAGCTGTAGGCAGGATGACAATTAAAGGAGATCCAGTTGCCTCAAAATTTGGATGCAAGGGGCTTTGTCAAGAGCTTCCCATCAAACGGCCAGGGGCCCTGGGGATAAGGGGTACAAGGTTCACCACTTGAGACTTCTACTCTTCAACCTCTTTGATAGTGTTCAGATGAGCAAGTGGAAGGAACTTGTGTCAAATTTATAGATGGCATAAAATTAGATGAGACAGCTTAGATTACAGAAAGAAAATTCAAATGATTTTGGAGAAGAGAAATGGCTGAAAATAATATTCACAAAGGCAAAGGCAACATTCTTAAGTAAGGAAATGAAAATAGAAATGCACCCATACTGGGTGAAGGAGGGTAACTAGTGACAGTATTTGTAAGACAGAATTTGGAGCTACAGACCAATTGCAGACCAAAGATGAATCAAGATTAAAATGCGGATGTGAAACAGGCAAATTCAATTTTAGGCTGCATGACTGGAAGTGTGATGTCCAAATCTCAGAAATGAATAATGAGAAGCATTTGTAAGCACCAGGAAAACAACATCAGGTGACAGAAATCTCATTTCTTTCCTTGACAAAGGTGATCCACCTGAGCGATGGATGGAAGAGGGTGTCCCTGGAGGCCTTTAAGAAGAGGCTGGACAGCCACAGCTCCTGGATTGTCCCTCTGGGTTTCTTGCCCCTTGCAGACGGTTGGAGATGATTCCAACTGCAACTTGGTTCTGCCTGGCCAGATCCCCCACGGACAGTGGCCAGAAGATCACAAGCTCACCAGGCCCCAAGTCTGAATAACAGGTTGTGCATCTGATGCCAGCATTTCTCTTCCCACTTCAGCGGGGGTCTCCAACCTTGGCAACTTTAAGACTTGTGGACCTCAACTCCCAGAATTGCTGCACTACAGAGACCAAGACTTCAAGCAGATTATGCAGCCTTAGGCCAGGGCTGGATGTAGCTCTCGTTGGGGTGCTCTCCAGAGCCCCCCTCCCAAAGTAGCCATTTAACCTGCAATGATTATGAGGCTACCCCAGGGGAAATGGAGAACTGTGTGGAACCTGACCCTCGCACTGTTTCTGCTGGCTCAGGCGGCTTCCCACGCCGTGACAGGCATTTACATGCCCAGCAAATCATGTGCTGCAATACAACACTGAGACTCACGTCGATCCAGCACAACTGCAGCTGCAGGGATAAAAGGGAGCAGTCCCAACCCCTAACCGTAACCCAAACCACGCTGCCCCATGGCCTGCCCCCCATCTACCCTTTGCCATTTCCCTGAGAACAGAATCACTAATTTGCAGTTGCTTCCTCTGCAAAGTGGTGAAGGGGCCACATGCGGACAGGGGATGATGGGTTCCCACACACACAGCCACACTGCTTTCTGAGCCCCAGCACTTCCTACATTGGGGGGGGTACTAAATTGAGGGAGGTCCTGATGGAAGTTGGCACTTGCAGCTCTTAGCAGGAATAAATACACAAACAGTCCAGAGATGAGCCACGACATCTTCCCTGCCATGGTCTTCCCTTGTTCCCTTTCCTGCAGCCACCAAGCTGACACTTTCATTCGGCCTCTGGGGACCTTTAAAGCTTCCTCAGCTGCCACCACTCCTAAGCCAGGAGATCTGGAAGCAGTTCAGCCTCGGAGACATCTCCTCTGAGTCTGCAGCCCCACCAGAAGTTCAGTCAAGCTTCCTGCAGTGCTCCTGGCCCAGCTTTGAGGGCAAAGGGCAGCTGAAGGTCAGCAAAGGGCAAGAGGCTGATTTGCTAAAGGCCAAGCAAGAGGGGGAGGCACCACACTGGAGTAACTCAAGCACTGTCACCCCCGCCATGAGATCCCAGTCAGTGGACGGCTTTGAAGGTCAGCGAGAGTCTGAATGGCCAGGCAGAGCAGGTCACAAAGGTCCTTTGACAGAATGGCCACACCCATGAGGATCTGAGTCACAGCTTGGCGGAGTCTGGAAAAACTGTTTCTTCTAGGATTCTCCGAAGCTGAGTCAGCCCCACGTCCCCAACACCCAAAGGGCAAAAGTGAGTGGCTAGATCCAGGGAGAGCCTCTTCCATCAAGGACTCACAACACACAACTTCAAAGCAGGCAGCCACTCAAACCTTGGGAGCCTCTTCCTTCCTCAGAAGTCCTAATCTCAAGAGAATCCCAGAGAGTGGCTCTAATCCCAAATTTGCTCAAGATGATGGAGTCAGTCCAACTCACATCCAGCCTGGAGGGGTCTTGAGTTGACCGTCCACCCCAGCAAAACCATCCTGGGCATCTGCCCTTTTCCCCTAAAATGGTCCGAGGTGGGACCCACCATGCAGATCGAGACTTGGCCGCTACCCTGGTCAGAGCTCGGCGGTGCCCATTTGCTTTTCACCAGCGTCACTCCGGGGAGGAGTTTGAGCATCCATTTCTCTAAGCAGGAGAAGACGTGGTGCATATCCTGGCTGTGTTAACACGAGACGCAACTACATTAAAAATAAAGGAAAAACTGAGGCTCCATCCCAAAATTAGCTGCTGGGCAGAAAAGACCCCAAGAGTCGCTTTTCCAGCAGCTTGGAAAAGATTCCTGAAATGGGAAGGAGTTAGCGCAGCCTTGGTGAGATGCTGGGACACTCCCCATCCGCTCAGATGCCCCAGGGAACCCCCCAGGCCCTCTCAGAAGGAAGCTTTCCAGGACACAGACCCTGCTTTGTGTGGCGTGAGATGCCTCTGTGGTAGGAAAGATTCAGAGGGAGAGTTCGGGCCTTTGGTGAACAGACGGTTCTTGTTCAGCAGGACAATCCTCCTTCTTCAACGGCAGGCTTGGATGGATATGGAGAACAAGCGATACTATCCGCATTATGGGAATGGTGCAGCAGAGCAGCCCAAGAATTCTGCATGGAGAGCCCAGGCCCTGCCTCTGTCTTCAGCTGCTGCTAAGCAGGCCTTGGAGCTTTGCTTGGAGACTGAAAATGTCTAAGGACACAACACCCCACTACAATGGCCACTCTTTGGTGGGTTTCCTACCACCGCATTGCCCACAGGGTGACTGAGCAGGAAATGGACTCCCTCAATCACCCATGGAACAAATACAACTCTTATAGAGAAACAAGGTGCCTCCATTGAGTGGAGCTGCTAGAAAGTCCCAAGTTGGTCTAAGGCTTGCATGGTTTCCCCCCCCAAAAAAAGCTATTTAGTTGCCTTCAGAAGTTGGGAGCTTCATCACTGGGAGCTTTCAAGAAGAGACTGGGCTGCCATCTCTCAGAAATGGTGTAGGTTCTCCTGCTTGGGCAGGGGGTTGGACTAGATGACCTACAAGGTCCCTTCCAACTCTGTTAAACATTGACCCAGGAGTAGGGCTCTCCCCAATGCTGCTCCCTGGCCTTCACAGGGACATTAAGGGCAGCAGAGGGTGAGGTCCTCTTCAGGCAGGCAAATCCAAGGAATAAAATCACTTGGAGTCTCCAGAATGATGGAGATGGCTGGTAAGATAATAATTGTTCCCATCTGCCTGAGCGGTTCTTCAGACCCACAGAAAGCAAGACGGTCTGAATCCTTCTCCCTGACTAAGTCACAGTCCAGCTTCTCCACCAGGTCCCCCAGCTGAGCTAGATCAGGGGTCTGGGCAAGGACACGAAACCACGTCCCCTCCAGCCTGCAGAAAGACGACTCCCCACGGACAGTCCCTGGTGTCCAAAAGGTTGCAGGTCGCTAGTCTTTCCATTACGTGGAGTGTAAGAAGTACCCAGGAAAGAAAAGGGAGAAGTGATGCTGTCCGAGGAGGCAACTCCCAAATATATCCTGTGTAGCCCTGAGCACAATCGATCCTCCTTCTCAGGTTGAAAGCTCTCATTTCACCAGATAAAAGTCTGCCTAGAAAAAGGCTTCCTGCTCATGAGATCAATCACTTCAGCCTCTGGAGTCACATCGACAGACATTCCTGGGGTCTCCTCTGGTAGAGATGCCCCGGACCCCTGAATTCCCAGAATAGTTAACGGGACATGAAAGGCATAGTCCACATGTAGGGAATAATGGCAGACATTCCTTTTTAGTTCATTGCATTTCATGGCAATTAGGCTTAGATTTAAATGACATGAAACCAAACTGAATTTCCTTGGGGAGGGGGACAGAGGCTCTCGGCATTTGTTCAGTAGCCGTGGGAAGTCCTCCGCCTTCCTGCCCTGGGTCTGGGCTACACACATGGGTAGGAAACAGCTTTGCCCAAGGTGGTGAGACGGTTTTCAGAATCATTAAAAAACATGCTCCCTCACTCAACTCCTGGCACAAAAAAACCAACTTTCTGGGGTTTGTTTAGCATGCCATGCTTCCTAAAAGTGGCTTGTTTCTTCAGACAATCTAGATTTGCTGGTTTGCCCATCCGGTGAATGGAACCGCAGGAGAGTCTGGGGCTCAGTCAGCTGCTGGCATTGGCAGCAGCCGCAGGCCGAGGTGCCTTTAAGAGGATGTCCGAGTGCCCAAGACCAGCCAGGCTTCTCTGCCTGCACAAGGCTGGAGGTTCCCCCAAGAGAGACCAGAGCTCCAAAAGCTTTTGACTCAGCAGACATTTCTTCAATTCATCAGCTCCCTCCATCGTCCAAGGAGCTCTAGATCAACGTATGGGGGGGGGATTTAAAGCCTGAACGGGTCACACAGAGATAACAGCAAGCAGGGGGAAGAAGGCGGGGCTTAGCAGTGAGAAGAGGATTTTCAGGCTACTCCTGAAATTCCTCTATTCCAAAGGAATTGGACGGTTCATTTTTGAACCCAAGCTGTCCCGGAGAGACAGTGAAAGGTTGGAGGAGATCCAGTGACCCCAGAGACGTTCGTAAGGTCCCTGGGGGCTTGGAATTTAACCTCCATTGCCAGTTCCTTCTGGATTAGCTGTAAGCTAACCGAAACTGCAGGTTGCCCCTAAGAATGGTGGAAGTGTTTTCAACTGGTAAGCTGATTTTATTACTCAAAGAGATACAGTCCGCATTAAAATTCAAGCTAATTAAAACCAAAGAACAGAAGAATCTAGCGGCGAACTGGTTTTTTTTAATGGGTTTATGGCCAGTGGTTACCCTATTTCTTAAATGTTTTGAATGCTATTTATGTGGATAAAGGAAAGATTACTTTACTCCAACATTCCCTCTGACTCTCCTTAAGTGGGCTGTAAACCAATTTACTATAATTTGGCTTCTTACAACTTGACACTTTTACTGCTTGGCTGTGTTGGTCTAAGATCAGATAAGATTGCACAGCTCCCAGCGTGTTCTTACTTGCAGATATCTTAAAGCTTCTAGCTGCGTCACAACATGGCGTCTATACATACTTCAAATGATTTGTTTCAAATGATTTTCTCCGCATTTCAAAAGTTGTTTGACACATATGAAAGATCTGGAAAAAAAACTGGACTATTTGTTGTTTTTAACATTAAAACATGAAGAAAAAAGTGAGAACGTTGAATGTTTGAATGCTCCTGAAATACAAATGAAGAATGTCAGAAATGAAGTTTCTCAACTTGCTGACACGCCGGGCGTCTGGTTTACTTCGGAGGGAGAAAGAGATGCAACGCTTGAAAGGGGGGCAGCCATACAGAAGATTTATTTCAAAAGACAGAGCGCAGGAGGAATGAGAAGCATTAAAGAATCTATACTTTATGAAACATTATTTGCAGAATTTTCGATACCACCCTTGAAAATTGAAGACAAGCTGAAAAGTGCAACAAGCCTAGGACAATGTTATTACATCAGAAGCATCCCAAGCAAAAAGGTGCGAAGATATTCCTGTTTAGACTTCCTTATAAAAACGTTTGGTGAACTTGTTCCAAGAATGGCAATAGGACTAAGGAGGTTTTGTTATTGGAGAGACATAGGCTGATAGATGGAAGAATACAATTGAAAATTAGCTAAAACTAATTACTCTTATTTGTAATAGATATAGCTGAATAATAATTGATATTGATAGTAATGTATATAATGTGGAGTTGATATGATAAATAATAATTGGATATGAGAAGGGACGGTTGGAAATATTTTTGGACCATATACAAAGGTTATTAATCACAATAATTATCACTATTAAAAAATAAAATAAAATATATACAGTTAAATGTTAATTAATATGGGGAAAATGTTACGATATACGATATAATTACATAAAGAAGGGAGAATGATAATAAACTATACTGCATGGAAGATGGAATTTTTTGGTATTAAATATTATGGATGTTCAGCTAAAACAGGATATGAGGATTTGATGTTAATAGAGGATTTTACAAACAAGTAAATGAAATGTCAGCATGTGGTTATGGATTAATTCTTTGGCATAGTTAAGGATGAAGGATGTTTAAATAACTGTAGTTAACTAAAAGTGGAGGTATAATGATGTCAATATGGTAAACATTTGAGTTAAGATATTTGAATTAATATGAATTAATGGAAGAGATGCACCAAAACATGTTGTAACCAGCTGATTATTTTTTTTATAATATATACCTGTGTTTTGTTTTGTTTTTTGGGGGGGGGTTTCTTTTGTTTTTCTTTTTTTTTTCCCCTGCCTTGTTTTTTGTTCTTTTTGTCTTCTTTTTTTTTATTTTTTTTTCTTTTCCCACTGGTGTGGGCATGTGTTGTTAAAGTAACAAAAATTATTATTATTGTACAACTGTATCACAGCGGCCAGTTGTTTCGCCGGATTTGGCGTTGGTTACTAGTCGGGCCCCATCATCCAGGGGACTAGGACGTCGTAACGTATTTTCGTAATATGCGTGCAGATCCAAGCAGTGCGGCTTTTTGCATTTGACTGATGGTGATTTTGTCAATTTTTAACTGTTTTAAATGTAATTCCAGTGCTTACATTTATTATTATTATTATTATTATTATTATTATTATTATTATTATTTTAATAACAATTATAGTCAAATGAAAATGGATATATGATGATGGTGACGTGTATGAATATTTGAGTTGAAACGCTCGAGTTAACATGAATTATGTTTGTTGACTGTGGAAGAGATGCACAAAAGTCTATTTGTAACCAACTGATACACTTTCTATAGCATGTAAAGAAGGATGTTGTATTTGTTTTAAATTTAAAATTTAAAATTTTTAATTAAAAAAAAAGAGAGAGATAACAGCAAGAGGCAGCAAATGAAGACTGCTCTGGCGTGGGCAGGACTTGGCCAGTCACACAAACGCTGAACAAGCCCACTGCCCTCATTCATGGGGCAGTTACAAAACAGGGAGGGAGAAGTTTATTTTGGAAGGGAACAGAACGAAATCTGCTAAAATAGACGTTTCTCTGTAATAAGAATTTGGTTTTGACAAAGGTCAGCTGTGAGCGAAGAGTTTCCAGGACGGGGTGGGGAAGGGCAGGCCAGACAGCTGGACTTCAGACCAAGGGGAGCCTCCGAGGCCATGCAGGGGCTACTACAGGAGATGCACTGAGGGAATGGCAGATCGAGCATCCCTCCGTTTCGAAGGAGTCTTTGAGAGATGCCGAGCCTTTTGCAACACATTTCCACAAGGAAAGGAAAGCCTCACTCTGCCTTCTCAGTGCTGCTCATTTGGAAACCAAATGCCAAATTCTACTTCCACAAATGTTTGAAAAATGCTGGCAAGCTCTCCTTCCCCTTCTCATCATGGCCAGAATGCCCAAACGTGGTGATAAAAATGACAAATGATTTTACATCTATGAAGTACAAAGACAATAAACTTTCTGGACAAAGGAATTCCAATGAACAATTGTTGCTGATACGTTTATTGTCACCGGCATGCTCCAATTATTCTTGGCACCTTGCTTCTCCATACAATTTGCACAGCAGAATATTAATTATTTCTAATGAATAATACATATCCAAATATAAAGTCTATGGAGTGGTGGGTGCGAGGGAGGCTCTCCGGGAAGCGTGCTAGGCCCCCCAATGAATCGAAGAGAAGAATGGAAGAAAAAGGCCCTGGGATGAGCAAGGGCTGTTTTCTCAGCACCCCACAGCTGACTTCCTACCCACCTCTGCAGAACAAGGGCAGCCTCCAGGGTCTGCCAGTGCAGAGGAGGCCACAGTTTTGGACACCCCTAGAAAGAGTGCAGAGAAGAGCAACCAGGGTGATGAGGGGACTGGAGGCCAAAACATACAAATAACGGTTGTAGGAACTGTGCATGGCTGGTCTAGGGAAGAGAAGGACCAGGGGAGACATCATAGTAATTTTCCAATATTTGAGGGGCTGCCACAGAGAGGAGGGGGTCAAGATATTCTCCAAAGCACCTAAACGCCATACAAGGAACAATGGATGGAAATTGACCAAGGAGAGATTCAACCTGGAAATGAGGAGGAATTTTTTCTGACAGTGAGAACATCCAACCAATGGAACAGAAGTTGCCTTCAGAAGTTGTGGGAGATCCATTCCTGGGAGCTTCCAAGAAGGGACTGGACTGCCCTCTGTCAGAAATGGTGTAGGTTCTCCTGCTTGGGTGGGGGGGTTGGACTAGATGACCTCCAAGGTCCCTTCCAACTCTGTTAATCTAATTAAAATGGACAAAGAGACAGGTTCTGCTCAGCACCTTCCTCTCTCAGGGCATTGGAGGAATGGAAGGCGCTGGCTGACAGAGTCATCTTCTCCCTGAGGGTAGAGGCTGGTCATTGGTGAGAGCGAAGACTGCCTTTTGGCCTTCTTGACAATGGCAGGCGAGGAGATTCTGCATTTTGTTTTCTGTAAGAACATCTTAAAAAGTGACTGCTTTCCAGAGCCACACAGGTCCTTGGCATGAACAGTCCTTCCTGGCTCTTAAAGCCTCCCGATAGGGGCATGGTCCCCCACTACATCTCCTCTTCACCTCTGGAAGGTGCTGTATAATAAGATTATGATATTACCTCACCTGGCACTAGGGATGATGATGTTAGTGTGGAGGAGAGCATTCCATATCAATATCGAATCTCTGATCAATAGCATGGAGGAGAACCATTGTGCCCATCCCAGCTAAGCTTTCAATTTCCCCAGGAGAATGCCATGCTCAATTGTCGCAGGATCCGAGAGGGGCAGGGATCACTGCACCCCCACTTTTCAAATAAATAAATACATTTATCAAACAATCAAATGTATCGGCCACCCACAGAATAGCTCAGGGTGGCTTACAAATCCTAAACATTTACCTGTAAAAGTGACCGTGTCATTCTTGACCCACTGCCTGGTCTGAATCCTAACTGAAGGGGATCCACATAATCACCTCCATGCAGGATCCTTTGTAGTTGGCAGGTCTCCAAGATCCTCCTGGGAACTGGGTGAGGTTCCCTACAAGTGTGGAGTCCAGAGATGGCTCTTCAACTACTTCTTCAAAGTGGCAACTGCTCCTGCCTCCCTCCTTCCCAGGAAGGCCTTCAGCATTTCCTCTCCCCGCCTTTGACTGAGCTGTTGGGTCCACAGGGGGTAGAATCCAACCGGTGACGAACACTGAACACATCCTCCAAGTTAGCAGGCTCAGAAGAGCCCCAGATGATTGATGCCCAGGCAAACAGAACAGGCCCGCCCTCTTTGGGGTGAATCCACACCTGAGATATTTGAAGACTCCTATTTCCACTCATTCATTTTTTAGTAGCTTCATGGCGCCACCGGCTCGCATTTAACTTGTGGCTGACAAGGAGACCCAAGTCCCTTTCACACATGCTGCTGCCCAAACAGACCTCACCCAACCTTTATTGAGCATTATAGGTTCGTACCCCTGCAGGTTGTATGTTGGCATTTCTGCCTGGCAAATACTATCTTGTTTCTTTCAGCCCATCCATTGCTCCCCTAAGTCTGGATCTCTTAAGAACTGGAAGCTTCTTCTAATGCTTTAGACACACACACACACACACACACACACACACACACACACGGGGAGGGAGGGAGGGAGGGAGGGAGGGAGGGAGAGCGAGAGAGAGCGAGAGAGAGAGAGAGAGAGAGAGAGAGAGAGAGAGAGAGAGAGAGAGAGAGAGAGAGAGAGGAGCTTTCTGTCATCTACGAACCTGCTAAGTACCCCCTCATGTCCTATCCAGGGCACTGATAGAAATGACATCGCCAAAAAAGCTTTTTCTTTCACCGTCATCAAGACATTCCTGAAGTTCTTCCTCACCTCCAGCTACCTAAGCAGGATCAGATAAATATTTAAGGCTCTTGAAATTTGTCCTCAGAGGTTTAATTTCAGTTTCTATTTCTTCTCGTCCATTATTTCTGTTGACAAGTTAAAGCCAGTAAGGTGTGTGTGTGTGTGTGTGTGTGTGTGTGTGTGTGTGCGCGCACGCGCATGCATGCGTGCATGCAAACATGCATGA
This sequence comes from Thamnophis sirtalis, assembly GCF_051295495.1. Taxonomy (NCBI): domain Eukaryota; kingdom Metazoa; phylum Chordata; class Lepidosauria; order Squamata; family Natricidae; genus Thamnophis; species Thamnophis sirtalis. The sequence goes on from NW_028261382.1 coordinate 25,057,026, forward strand.
ATGAATGTACAGTATGTGGCTTATATGGTTGCTTATCTCATGAGCCTCAATTCTGGTTGGCTCCTAGCAACAGTGTTAAGATCCTTTAAAAAAACTAACAATAAAAGCCATAATCCCCAATTTGTGCCCTAAATCATCACTCTGCAATGCACAAAACGCACAACTACCAGGCTCCTGTCCCGATGCCAGGATACAATCTTAGCGCCCTCTCTTTCCAATTCTGGACCACTAAGTTGCTCCACATTGCACGAAACTGCTCTTCCTCCTACCAATTCTTCAAGAGGCAGCCTTGCTTGTCCACATTTTTAAGGGCTGCTTAACGTTTGTGTAGCCCAAAGCCCCAGAAGGTGGCTGCTTCCGGGGAACCTTCTCGCCTTTCCCAATGGCCATGAGAAGACAAGTCACAAGTCCTCCGTCCCTGAATTGCTAACGTCAGCCTGGCTGAATCCAGACCTTTCTCTTCCTCGCGCATGAGACGAGAGCTTTGTTGGGCAGCTCCAGGACTCTTTAGCCCTTTGGAGTATTGAATTATGAATTCGTCTTTTCCGATCCTTAGGCCACTGTTCCATACTTCCCCAATACCAAGCAGCACTTGCTTTTCTCTAGAAATCAGAAATTTAAGCAGATGCATTTTCCCCTCCTCTCTTGCCTTTCATGTTCTCTTTAGCAGTTTTAATTAACCAGCAGATACGCATTTCATCCTCACACAATTTTCTGTATTTGGGCTTTTTGTGGCACAGTGGTCAGAGTGCAGTACGACAGGCTACTTCTGATGACTGCCAGCTGATTGCAATTGGCAGTTCAAATCTCACCAGGCTCAAGGTCGACTCCCTCCCATCCTTCTGAGGTGGGTTAAATGAGGACCCAGATTGTTGGGGCCAAGAGGCTGACTCTGTAAATCAGAGACGGCTGTAAAAGCACTGTGAAGCGATATAGAAGTCTAAGTGCTACTGCTATCTTCAGCAATGTCACAAATTTAAGTCCAAAGTTCTTTCGCCACCCTATTTATCAATTCTAATCCCTCAAATCCATTCTTTACCTTCACCATATAATCCTGTGGCATTTTCTGAGTTGGATCCCAGTTTTTCTTTGCATAATGAGGGCTAGATTGCTTGGTGATTGCCTGCAGCCAATTCAGCCAAAGGTCTCCTTCAACCCCACCTGTCGAACCCAACCTTCACGGCAGGGTTGGAATAGCAGGTCAGGCTGAAGCGTGTGGCTGCTTTGTGCTCTGAACAAGTGCTAGTTGGTTGTGTGAATCCAGCCCATGAACTAATTTCCCATCCATTCATGTCCATCATCAGGCAATTTTAGGCCAAGGGCAGAAAATTTTGAAAAAAGAGCTGTCCACAGAACTTAAATGGCCCAGGAAAAAAGGAAAACAAATCAAATTTCAGTTTAATTCCACTGCTTTCTGCACCCCTGCATATCCCACAGCCTCTCTGTCTCCAGCGTGACCATGTATTATTTCATACATTGCCTTTCATTCCTTAAATCAGGAGTCTCCAACCTTGGCGACTTTAAGCTTGGCGGACTTAAAGAACTCCCAGAATTCCCCAGTCAGCAAAGGTTAGAGACCCCTGCCTTAAACTAAGGGAGAAACTGAGAAGGGTCAATTTGTGTGATCAAAGAGCCCAAGAGCAAACAAGTCCATCATAACAACAAGGCCCAGGTGTCAAGTGGCTTCCCCACTGGGAAACATCTGGCTCTTCAATACCATCATTACTTTTGCACAGGAGTAAAATAAAAGGGCATAAAATGCAAGCCTTGAAATGGTTTGCTTTAAGCTTATGGGTGCTGGTTTTCTGCTTAATTATGGGGAGGGACTGCCTGATCCAGAAGCCCCCCACCCCCACCCCCACATCTCTGCCTCTTTTGACTTCACATGCCGGTCTCAGGGAAGGCTGGGAGTCAGCAGGGCTCTGAGCAAAAGTGGTGTTAATTCTAAGACTCCAGATGGCAAACGCTAAAAAGATATTTATCTGGGGATGCTTATAAATTAGGATTAATTAAGAATGCAAAATGAGAGGGTCAAGAGGAGCCATGGGCTGAGAGGGAGGCCATCTGAGTCTCAGGTGGGGTGACCCTGTTGGCCAGCCTTGCTTGCCTGCTCCCACCCCTAGGTTTTCCCTTCCCCTCAAACTGGACACAGGAGGCAGGGACCACTCAGAGATGAGCTGGGCCGAGTCATGGGGATTTGTGGTTCATAAACATTACTTTGAAGTGGACATCCAGAACAATTCTGCTAGAAGAGTTCTTACTTCAGGTGGACTAATCTTGGGGGGGAGGGGTCTTGAAGGAATGGACTTATTTCCATGGCACTCTGCTTCAAACACAGCTTCTGCTGTTACACCCAGGGAAAGTGGGCTGCCCACTGCCAAACAAGCAGAACCTTGGAGAACTTCTATTGTTCTGCCCTTGAAGGAGGATCCAGACCCTTGGGCCCCTTCTGCCCAGCCTGAGCCCAACCACCAGCACCTGCTGAGCCCTGAACCAGCCTGGCAGATCAACCCCATGCTGAGTGACCTGCCTCACCACTTTTCAGGGCTGCCCCTTGGGAGTAAGGGCAACATCCCTATGACTGTGGACACTAAGAAGTGGGCTCAGATCTGAGGAGTGTAAAACTACTTGGTGAGTTGCCCCCTTGCTGCAAGCAACTCCTACAATTTTCAAGAGCAGAAATGTGCCCAATGCAAGCCAAACTGGGATAGGATTAGGACTAGGGGAGAGACCCTTAAGGCTAGAGAACAGACCCTACATTAGATTTCTCCCCCCTGCCCGCCCTAGTCTTGCTATGGGACTCTGTTTCTAGTCTCTCCCCTTAAGCTTAATGCTGCATTCACTTTCTTAAATTTTCATTTATTTCAGTGAAATGTTTCAGTCAATAAACTTTCCATTTTATTGAAAATGACCCTGAAATTACATGAGAAGTTCCACATTCATTTTTGCTCTATTCCAGTTTTAGGGCTTTTGGCTATCAGAAAACATTTTCTATATTAAAAATTCCTGTAGAAACAGCATTGCGCTTTTTAAATATTTTGCTTTTGGTTTGTTTCTTAAATATGACATCCATAAGCCTATGAAATAAACACATCAATCTGAAGCAGGAGGAAGAGGAAGAAGAGGAGGAGGAGGAGGTGGCAGTTCCAGATTTTAGACAAAGACACTTCCAGGCCTGGCAGAAGAACAGGCACTGTGCCTGGCAGGCAGAGGGAAAGGGGATGGGCGAGGGGGGTGGGGAACGTCTCCCCCCCCCAAGAACTGACCAACCAATTTAAATTCTTCCCAAGGATCCCTTTTGCCCCATTCAACATTCAGAGCATTCCTCCGAGTTGCTTTTGATTAGCTAAAGTCAAAGTACTTCCTTCCCCTTGGAAGCAAACCGGACACTGAGGCCCAGCACAAACTTCTGAATGAGAAAATACCTAATTTTGCATTTTTGGAACAATAAACAAATGAAGCCATCCGCAGAAGGCCCGTCATTGTTCAAAATTCACAGTGGTCCGCATTTGCAACTGGGTTTGCCAGTGTGAGAGCAGCTGAAAAAAAGAAATAAACTGATGAAAATGGAAAGCATTATATTTAAAACATTATTTGCAAAATTATGTACATAAAGCAACATTGTCAACAAAAATATATTCAGAGAAATGTGCATCAAAATTCAAATATTAGCAAAAACTTTAAAAATATTTCAAATTCAGCCCACTAAATTTGCCAGATTCACAAACATGTGAACTTGAGAGGCCCTTGGTCTGTAAGATGTACTACTTTGGTCTGGTGTTAAGGTCCCAGGCTGGAAACCAGGAGACAGGAAGTTCTAGTCCCACCTGAATAAGCATGAAAGGTGACTGGAATTTTGTGTCTGCATTTTCTCTCCACCCAGTCTACTCACAGGGTTGCTGCTTTGGGGAAACTAGGAGGAACGTTAGGTACGTAGGCTGCTTTGAGTTATTTATAAAAAGAATAATGGCTGGGTAAAAAAAAATCTATTAAAAAAATCATGACTACGCCATCAATGGGCAAAGTATATGCTTGAAGGCAGGAATGGTATTCACTTACTTTCCCTACCAGTTTGCAAATGTGGGTATGCGGACTTCACTCGTGCACATCCCATCCATACATGTGCTCAGCCTTCCGCGGATGCACTTTGATCACACATGCGACTTGCAAGTATGCACATGCCTTGAAAAGATACCTAAATAGGATGGCATAGAGCCAGGGCAGGTGGGCAGGCCCACCTGCAATTTCCACTACTGGTTCGAACCGGCTGAATACACCCTCTGTTTGAAGGTGAGGAGGAGGAAGAACAAGGGATGAATTGGGGGCCAATCTAGAAGCTGCATCCTTTGAAGGCGGCTGAGCCCAAGAAGGGAGGCAGAGGTGGGCAGATGATTTCAGTGGGATAGAGGAGTCAGTGACCCACCCAGAGAATGCCCGATTGTGGAAATGGAGGCTGGGCTGCTCTTTCACAGAGAGGCTCTACTTCGACTCCGCTTTTCTCTCCGGCTCTCTGCAGACACACAACCGTATCAAGGCACGACCCTTCCCACAGGGAGAGGGAGAATGATGTTCCTGGATTCCAAAGGGATAAATCCCCTCCCTCCCCTCCCCCTTCTTAAAGCTTTTGCTCCAATAACACAACCTTGAGTGACCTCCAGAGACAGGGCTCCCCCTAGCCCCTCCCTCATGCTCGACCCCCCCTTTCCTCCCCTCCAACTGAAGCTCAGCCATGTCTGAAGCCTTGCCAGGAAGACAGGTCCCCTCCCTCCCTCTGAGCCTGGCCATCAGGGCCTGCTGTGAGAGAAGGGGGGAGGCCAGAAAGTTATTGAATGCAAAAACCAGGAAGGCAGAAAGTACAAGAATCCAGCAATCAGGGCTAAGCTACAACCAGCCACCTTGTCCTGCCCTTGAAAACAATCAGATAAGCCAAGAACATTGTTGAGATTCGTTCAACTGCACAGTAAGCCTTGAGATTTCTCTCATTCTTTGGCATAGCTTTGAGGTTTCACGTAATTATAAAACTCTAGACTTGGCTGCAATCTTTTTAGTCCGGCTCACATAGCCCATGGAGGACAAACCCTCCCACCCAGTGGTTCTCCAGCTTTGCCTAACTCCCTTTTCCCAATCTAGAAGACGTGCCATCTTCTGGGGCAGCTTCTTTCCCCTTACAACAGACCCTCCAGCCTGGATCCTCGGGGGGATTGCATGACTGGTTCAGGAAAGAAGGGAAGAAAGATCTGCTGGGAGGTGAGAAAACTCCAGGTGTGCTAAAGCTGCCAAAAGAGCCAATGCAGTCCTGGGTTGCATTCACGGAGTGATAAAGTCAAGGTCACATGAAGTGATAGCACCACTTTATATTGCACTGGTGAGCCACATTTCGAATATTGCATCCAATTCCGATCACCACAATACAAAAAAATATATGTTGAGACCCTAGAAAGAATGCAGGAAAGAGCAACAGAAGTGATAAGGGTTCTGCTGTCTAAACCACATGATGAACGATGGAGGGAACGAGGTATGTCTAGTCTAAGGAAGAGAAGGACCAGGGATGGCATGATAGCAGACTTCCAGTATCTAAGGGGCTGTCACAGAGAAGAGGGTCTCCAGAGCCCCTGAGGGCAGGACAAGAACAAAGAGAGATTCAATCTAGAACTAAGAAGAAATTTCCTGTGAGAACAATTAACCAGTGAATGGTTTCCCTCCAGAAGTTGGGGTGCTCCATCACTGGAGGTTTTTAATAAGAGACTGGAGAGCCATTTGTCCAGAATGGTCTAGGGTCTCCTGCTTGAGCAGAGGACTGGACTAGAAGGCCTCCGAGGTCCCTTCCAACCCTGTTATTCTGAGACCAAAGTAGGCTGGATCTTGGCTAGATATCTGAAAATGTTAACCAGGGTTCTTAAAAGAGGCCCATCTTGACAGGGAAGAGAATACATAAATAAATAAAAATCACTATTTGTAAAGCTGCCTAACATCATAAATATTTTATGTGTTCATTTTATTCAGCCCTTTTCATTTTGCCAAATTGAGCTGGGTCAAGTCTATGAAGCATATTCTGCAATTTATGTATTTACTGTAACCGAACAAGCAAGAAATAACCTCAAGGAGACAAGGAGATCAGACTGACTTAATGTACCATAAATAGAAGCCAAAGAGAGTAATTTCTAAACGCCAGCAACCCCCAGCCCCGCCTTCAATCCACCCAGGCCTGTCTGCTGGCATCATCAACCTATGATTGAAGGTGGCAGAGCCAACCTGCCTCGATCGTCTTTCTGGGCAAAACCTCGCCAACTTATTCAAAATGACACAGCCCATTTCCTCATCCATTTATTTCTCCGCATGTTTACGCTGCTGCATTCCCACCCAAACAACTTCCTGCCGTTTGTGACAATTAAAAAAGGGCGTTGGTACTTACCTGATACGCCTCTTCTCATAGTGGGGGGAGGAGTATCCAGGATGGGTGTTGACTTTGTCCTCTCATGATTGGATGAGTCAGATAAGCTCTTTGGGTAACGCCCCCTGGCCAGCAGGACTACCCATTCTTTTGACGAAGAGCTCCATCCGACTCGTTGCACCATTCACTCCAGACTCTTAATTCAGTTCTTAGCTTTTATCGTCTTCAACATCAATATTTATATAACTTCATAAAACTGTGAACATAAAACTTAGTCATACAAACATAGTCAGGGAGGGACTGGATACTCCTCCCCCCACTATGAGAAGAGGCGTATCAGGTAAGTACCAACGCCCTTTCTCCATAGTGAGGGGGGAGGAGTATCCAGGATGGGACGTACCAAAGCCTGCACGTCCCTAGGGAGGGAGACCCCAGAGGCCCCATGTCCCCCGCTTGTGCCAGTGAGGCGTGGGCTCCGCCCTGTGAACCACCTGCAACGCCCTGCGTCCAAGAGGCCCTGCGTCCAAGAGGCTTTTGCCCTGCGGGGTAAAAGAGTCCAGTTTATGGTTCCTAGCAAAGGGAGAGGGGGAAGCCCACGTGGCTGCCCTGCAGATTCCGGCCAGGGCTGTCTGCGTGGCCCAGGCCCTGGATGTGGCTGCGCTCCGCGTGGAGTGAGCTGTGATATGATTGGTGTCTGTAAGCCCTGTGATTGGTATGCAGTGGCAACGCAGGTTTGCAACCACCTACCTATTGTGGTGGAAGTCACCCTGTTACCCAGGCCCCTATTTGGAAGGAAACAAACAGAGCTTCGGATTTCCTGACTGGCCTGGTTCTCCTGAGAGAATCCTCAGGGCCCTCCTTATGCCCAGAGTGAGCCCCTTCTTTCCCCCCGTCTGGACAGAAGTTGGGCAAATCAGTTCCTGGGTTTGATGGAAGCAGAAGCCCACCTTGGGATGAAGGGCGTAACCCCACTCTGTCTTAGTGGGGGAAGCAGAGACCCTCCCCGGTGGAGAGCTTGCAGTTCATATATCTGCCTGGCGGGGGGGATGGCCACCAGAAAGGCCACCGTGAGAATCAGGAACTTAAGGGAAGCTGTTCGTAAAGGCTCAGATGGAGCACCTATTGGAGCGTCCCCTACCCTGTGTAAGTCCCGGGAATGGTACTTGAACGCTGCGTGCGGTTTGGGGTTGGAAGCCCCCTTGAGGAATTGTCTGACCACAGGAAGGTGAGTCAAGCTCTGGTTCCTGCCACGCAGGACAACTGGCGAGAAGTCTGGGACCTGTCTCCTAATTGTGTTAGAAGCTAACCCTCTGTCCCGGCCTGCCTGGAAGAGGTCCAGAATCTGAGGCACCGAGGCCTGGCTAGGATTGTGCCCCAGGGAATTACACCATGAGGCAGAGGCCTGCCACATGGAGCCATATATACGCTCTGTGGAAGGTGTGCGGGCAGTCTGGATAGTCTGCATCACCCTGGGGGGGGGGAGGGTCTTTCCCCAGGATGCTCCGTTCCCAGAGCTAAGCGGTCAGCTGGAGCCATTGACGGTCTGGGTGCTCCAGCGACCCCTGGTTAAGGGATATTCCCTCCAGGGGGAATCTCCATGGCCTCTCCGTTGAAGGCGACTGGAGCTCTGCAACCACAGTCTCCGGGGCCAGAGAGGCGCCAAGAGAACCCCTTCTGCCCCCTCCCGAAGGGTTTCCCATATGACCCTGGGGATCAGGGGTAAGGGCGGAAGGCATACCGACAACCCCTGGTCCAGGGGCTTCGCAGATCGTCCGCCCCTTCTGCCCCCCCCCCATGTCTGGTACCTGGAGATGACCCTCAGGAGCTGAGCGTTGAGGGCGTGGCGGATAAGTCGATCTCCGGGTGTCCGAAGCACTCTGCCATTTCCTTGAAGATTGCTGGCTGCAGCTTCCGCTCCAAACTGTCCCCTTGGTCCGGCTGAGCCAGTCGGCTCTGATGTATCCCACCCCTGCTATATGTTCTGCCCTCAGCGAAAGTTGTCTAAATTCATAGGCTATCTGAGGTGCTTCTGCGATCTCTCATAGTCGGGCATCCCATTCTGAGTTTGTGGTGGGTTCTGGCATGGGGACCAGCCTATCTGACCCTTTTTTCCCCCCGGCCATAAGGGTGCTATGATTCTATGGCTAGGATTAGCGCAGAGATATTCTGAATGTAAACACCGATGGAGTTTAATGGGCGGCCACTAGAGTGTGTGTAACGATGAAGAGAGGGAAGCTAAGGCTCACAATAAAGGCCTGCCACAAAGGTAAAATAATAATAATAACAAGAATCACAACAACAATAATAATAATAAAATAAAATACAAAAAGGGGGGCATCTTCCCGCCTGATAAAACCAAGAAACAATTGCTTGCTTAAGGAAACAATTGGTCCCTTGCTGGGAGAAAGTGGCCCGAAGGTGACAGGCAGCAGGGGTAGAGCTGAACTATTTAACTCGTGCTTGGCAACTGTCTTTACCAGCAGGGATAAACTATCCAACCTATCAAAAACAGCACCCCAAATTCAGATTAGGGACCCAAGATGAGATAGGGAAGAAATGGTAGCCTGTCTATCTTAGGCAAGGTCCAATTCCCAGGACCGGGTTACACCCCAGGGATCTGAAGGAGCTGGCGGATGAGATCTCCAAACAACTGAAACTATATCTATCAGAGCTCCTGGAGTACCGGAGAACCACTATAGAATTGCTGATGTGATTCCCCCCCTTCAGAAAGTGAGAAAACCGGCTCGAGAGCCCAAAGCCAACATGGGTTTGTCAAAAACAGATCATACTAGATTAGCCATAGTGAATGTTGTGTTTTATAGTTAATTTTTTATTCACGTTTCTTTTATGTCTTGTTTTGCACTCCCTTCCCCCATTGTTGTAAGCCGCCCTGAGTCCCCTCAGGGAAAAGGGCGGTCTATAAATGTTCAATAAATCTAAATCTACAAATCTTCTTAGATTACGGTGGCAACCCTAGTGGACCATAGGAATGCCATTGATATAGTTAACTTGGACTTCAGCAAGTCCTGATAAGGTAGACCATAACCTACTACTACTTTATCTACTACTAGATAAAGTAGAAGACTGAGGATTAGACCTAGTCACACCAGGTGCCTTGGTAACTGGTGTACACACCTGTACTCCTCAATGGGACTGCCTCTTCATGGAAGGAAGAGTGCAGTGAGTCCCCCAAGGCTGAGTGTTGAGCCCAGTACTCTTCAACATCTTCATCAGTGATTTGAATGAGGGTGTTAGGTGTGTAAGCTAACATTTGGGATAGCAAAATAAATGCCATGATAGTAGTACTGTTTCTTTAAGCGGTCATGAGAAGGAGCCAGAATGACTGTTAGCTCTCTGTTTGTTAAATGCTGATGGGGGGGGGGTCATCAGGTTAGCAGGTGACCCCAAGCTGGCAGGAATAGCCAACACTTCAGAATACAGGCTAAAGATACAGAAGGATCTTGGTACCCTTGAACATTGGGCACTACCTAGGGAAATGGGATTCAAAGAGGTAAGGTTCTACCTTTAGGCAACGAAGGTGAAGTGCACAGGTACAGAATACCTTGCTCCACAGTAGTAACTGTGAAGGGGATCTTGGAGTCCTGGTGGACCACCCTTTAATATGAGCCAGCGGTGTGCAATAGCTGCCAGAAAACCTAACACAGTTTTTGGCTGCATAAACAGAGGAATAGAATCAAGCTCCCGTGAAGTGTTCATTCCACCTTATAAGGCCTTGGAAAGGCCAGATTGGAATTCTGCATTCAATTTGGTCACCATGATGTAGAAAGGATGTGGGGGTTCTAGGGAGAGTGCAGAGAAGAGCAACAGAGGGATCAGGCTGGAGGCTAAAGCCTATGAAGAACGGTTGCAGGAATTGGGCAGGTCTAGTTTACTGAAGGAAAGACTAGTGGAGACGTGATAGCAGTGTTCCAATATCTCAGGGGTTGCCACAGGGAAGAGGCAACCTGATTATCCTCCAAGGCATCTGAGTGCAGAATTAGAAGTACTGGGTGGAATCTAATAAGGAGAGAAGCAACTTAGAACTGGGGAGAAATTTCCTGACAGTTAGACAATTAATCAGTGGAACAACCTGCCTCCGGACGTTGTGAATGCCCCAACAGTGGAAGATTTTTTAAGCAGCTGTTGGATGGTAATAGCAATAGCAGTTAGAATTATATACTGCTTCATAGGGCTTTCAGCCCTAAGTGGTTTACAGAGTCAGCTGTTAACCATTGAGCTACAGGGCTGACTAGTAATGATAGCCATTTGTCTGAAATGGTGTAGGAATTTCTGCTTAGGCGAGGGGTTGGGCTAGAAGACCTACAAGGTTCCTGCCCCCTCTGCTATTGTATTGCATAGTATTGTATTGTATAGCATTTGCTCTTTGCCTATTCACCCCCACCCTTGGAAAGCCTTGGGGGAGGGGGGTAATCTCTAACCTGATTGGAGGTTCTTCTGTCTCTCCCTGGGGGCTGAATACTCTTCCTCGGCTTGGCCACGTGGGGCCCCTCCCCCCTTCTTTCCAAATGGTTTTGCAAGGCAATTGCCATCGCCCCGCCCTCAGAACTTAGCCACAAAAAACAGCTTTTGTTTTGCCTCCTACTCAGGGACTTCCCGCCCCTCCCCCCTCCTTCTCCTACTCAAGGAGAATTTTCTTAAGGGTGAAGGAGACTTAGCCCCCCCCAAAAAACGCTGCTCTTGCTGGAAGCCTTTTTCTGATGGCATTCTCGCCAAGCCTCTTTCTCCTCCTTAAAGGAGAGTGTCCTTAAGGGTGGGGGTGGGGGCTTTTCCTGTTACTATGCAGTTAGAAAGGGAGAGAACGGGCTTTTAGGCAGGATTTATGAAGCACCAAGCCGAAGGGAATCCTCCTCTGGGAGGTGAGGAGTTCTCAGGTTGGGGGGGGGGGGTTCGTGCAGTCTTGATTCATCTAGGAAGTAGGGGGGGGGAGATCCACCGCCTGCCTCTAACTCCCTTAACAAGCCTCCTGTTGGCCCTTTGCTGCATCCCCCGCCCTTGGCTAATGCCTCTGCGATGGTTTCTCACCTTTCAAGGGCTCCACAAGCCTCCGGTTGTGGCTGGAGGGCTGAGATTTGAGGCTCTGAGCTGCTGGGGGCAGCCATTTTGGACCATGTGGTTTCAAGATGGCCCCGGCTCCAAATTCAAACGGCTCCTCCTTGCTGGAGCACATGGAAATGGCTTTTGCCTTTGCAGGCTTGCCATGGTTGCAGCTCTCTCCCCTGTCTTCCGCAGCTCTAAGCCTTTCCGGCTCTCACCTTGTCGGCTGCCAGCACAGGTGTTCCAGGGTATTTTAGCCAGCTTCGTGGCTCAACCCGAGGGGAGCAGAGGAGCGCTTCTGCTCCTGATTAGCCTCTGCATCAAGGGCTGCTTCTAGGAAGCATATTGCCCTCTCCTCCTGCCTGCCCGGCAATTGTCCTCCCTGAGTGACTCCGTCTCACTCAGTGGCCAGGGCAGCGTGCCGCCCCAGGGGGCTTGTGGCAGTCCAGTCCTTGCAGGAGGAGGCTGTGTTCGATGAAGGGAGACAGGATTCGCCGGATCCAAGTTTATTTTCCTTACTCCTTTGTAAATTACTGGAGCTACTGAGTAGTGCAACTTTTCCTTGAGGAGATGAGTCAGAAGAATGGGTAGTCCTGCTGGCCAGGGGGCGTTACCCAAAGAGCTTATCTGACTCATCCAATCATGAGAGGACAAAGTCAACACCCATCCTGGATACTCCTCCCCCCTCACTATGGAGAAAAAACAACCCTCACGGATTGTAATTCCTTTCAAAAGCAGAAAATGTGCAAAAAAATAAAGAAATAAAGTGCACTTCCGGTCCAACCAGGGTAAAATATTCTCCTCACAATCTTCCTTAAATAACAGCATGAAGCCACCGGAGAAAGGACGTTGGTCTTACCTGAACGTCTATTTTCTGATGGGAGGAGGGAATGGTCACACGTGGGTTTTATCACAACCTGATTGGTCCAAGGCTGAGAGGAAATCTATAAATACCGGTGCCTGTCCATTGCTAGCCCAGATTCTCGAACATGAACGGTACAACTGAAAAACAAGAAACAACACAACAAACCCCGGGAAACACCCCCCGGGCCCTCCCCTTGGCCCCAACAGACAGAACTCAGGGCGGGTTGTGACCATTCCCTCCTCCCATCAGAAAATAGACGTTCAGGTAAGACCAACGTCCTTTTTCCAGAATGGGAGGAGGGAATGGTCACACGTGGGACATACCCAAGCTAAAGTCCCAGGGAGGGAGAACAGGAACTCTAGGAACCAAGGGGAGCCTCAGCTGCCACCCCCTGTAGGACCCTACGACCGAAGGATGCGTCCGCTGACGCGAAAGCATCCAGACGATAATGATGGATGAACGAGGTTGGAGTGGCCCAGGTAGCCGCCCGGCAGATGTCTTCAAACGGGGCCCTCGTGGCCCACGCTGCCGAGGTTGCCGCGCTCCTTGTAGAGTGCGCCGTGACACCTGATGGAACCGGCCGCCCTGAGGCCACGTAGGCCTCCGAGATGGCCTGACGCAGCCAACGGCCGATGGTAGCCGAGGACACCCTCGAACCCAGAGCCCCAGGTAGGAAGGAGACGAACAAGGCCTCCGACTTGCGGAAATCCTTGGTCCGCCGGAGGTAGATCCGCAAGGCACGGCGGACATCCAGACGATGCCAAAGACGCTCCCTGTCAGTAGACGGACTCGGGCAGAAGTCAGGCAGGACGATCTCCTGAGCCCTGTGAAAGGGGGTATTTACTTTGGGGACGAATGCCGGGTCAAGGCGAAGGACCACTCTGTCCTGGTGAAAATGACAGAGGTCGTCCTTACAAGACAGGGCGCCCAGCTCGGATATACGCCGGGCGGAAGTGATGGCCACCAGGAAGACCACCTTCAGCGATAAGAAGCGCAAGTGCACCGAGCGGAGAGGTTCAAACGGAGCTCCCGTTAAGGCCTTGAGGACAAGCGGCAGATCCCACGTGGGGAACCTATGAACGGGGGGAGGCCTGAGATTTGCCGCCCCCTTGAGGAACAGCTTGACCAGAGGAGACTGGGAAAGAGAAGAAGATCCCGCCCCCCCCAAGACCGAGGACAGAGCCGCCACTTGGCGACGCAAGGTGTTTTGCGATAGCCCGTCCTCCAGGCCCTTCTGAAGGAAATCCAAGACGTTGGGGATGGTGGCTCTGACGGGAGAGATGCCCTTGGGGGAGCACCAGCGGACGAACGCTGCCCAGGTGGAGTTATAAATGCGGGTCGTTGAGGGACGACGGGCCGCCTCGATGGTGCGAATGACCCCGGAAGACAGATGAGCCCCCCTTAGAAGCCGCCGTTCAAGAGCCAAACGGTCAGCTGAAGCCACTGAGGCTCTGGGTGAATCAGGGCCCCCTGCCGTAAGACCACCTCCCCCTGCGGAATCCTCCACGGGGAAGTCACTGACAGCTGAACCAGGTCTGCAAACCAGGGTCTCCTGGGCCAAAACGGGGCCACCAGAATGACCAGGGCCCTTTCCGTCACCACCTTCCTGACGGTCCCCGGGATGAGTGGAATGGGGGGAAAGGCATAGAGAAGGCCCGGGGGCCACCGGCTCCTGAGGGCATCCGTGCCCTCTGCCGAGCTGGATTGGAAACGGGTGAAGAAACGCGGGAGTTGTGTGTTCTCGGGAGACGCAAACAGGTCCACCCGGGGGGACCCGAACCGACGACAGATCTCCCGGAACAGCGACGGGTGGAGTTGCCACTCGCCGTTGTCCAGAGTTGCTCGACTGAGCCAGTCCGCCTGGACGTTGGAGAGACCCGAGATGTGCTCCGCCACCAGGGATTGTAAGTGTTTCTCCGCCCACGACCCCAATCGCAGAGCCTCCAGCCAGAGGGCTCTCGAGTGGGTCCCGCCCTGACGATTGATGTGCGCCTTGGTGGCCACATTGTCCGTCAGGAGGAGAACGTGGCTCCCTTCCACCGAGGAGCGAAAGTGACTCAGAGCCAGACGCGCGGCCTTCAGTTCCAGCCAATTGATGTTGTGACGGAGGTCCGAGGCCGTCCATCTGCCCTGAGCCATCCGAGAGCCCACCGGGGCCCCCCACCCGAACAGGCTCGCGTCCGTGGTGACGGTCACCCTGTTCGGCTCCCAGAACAGACACCCCCGCTGGATGGCCGGGGAGAGCCACCACACCAGGGATGCACGGACTCCCGTCGAGATGCGGAGAGTCCGAAGGGAATTGCTCATTCGTCCCCTCTGATAGGGGATAAGCTCCCATTGAAGGGGCCGAAGATGGAGTCTGGCCCACGGGACAATCCCTATGCAAGAGACCATCTTGCCCAATAACTGCGACAGAGAGAGGATGGAAACGGAGCGCTTTGTGCGAACGCTCTCTGCCAGCCGACGAAGGCTGACCTGCCTCTCCTGAGACAGACGCACCTCCCCCAACTTGGAATCTATGACTGTCCCCAGATGCAGAATGCGAGTGGAGGGAGTGAGATGGCTCTTTTCGAAGTTTACCGAGAACCCCAGGGCCTGGAGGCTTCGAATGGTAATCTGAAGATCTGAAACGGCCTGAGACAGGGAGCCCGCCTGAAGCAAGACATCGTCTAAATAACATTGGAGGCGGACCGGGACCGATCTCAGATGGGCCGCCAGAGCCGCCAGGACCTTTGTGAAGGTCCTCGGGGCCGAGGCCAGGCCGAAGGGAAGAGCCCTGTACTGGTAATGGTGGGGCCCGTGGGAGAACCTCAAGAACCGGCGATGAGCGGGCAGGATGGGGATATGAAGATAGGCCTCCGTGAGATCCACGGAGGCCAGGAAATCGCCTTTCCTGATGCCCTGAAGGATGGACTTGAGCGATGACATTTTGAACCGCCTGTAGACCAGAAACCTGTTCAGGCGCTTGAGGTCTAGAATTGCTCTCCAACCCCCCGTGCTCTTCGGGACCACGAAGAGATTTGAGTAGTGGCCCCGGCCCCGTTCCCCTGCGGGAACCGCCTCCACCGCATGGATTTCGAGGAGGTGGGCGATCGCCTGACTCATCAGGCGGCGGCGCTCTCGACTCCGGGATGGAGGGAACGACCGAAAGAGATTTGGAGGAGTGGAGAGAAATTCTAACCTGAGCCCGTAACGAACCGTGGCTCGAACCCAGGCGTCCGACGTGATGTCGTCCCACCGGTCCGCATAAAGAGCGAGGCGGCCGCCGATGGGATGACTCGGGTTCGAGTCACTTCCCCCTGCGGAAGGGACGGCCGCCTCCCCCCCGAAAGGGCCGCCGAGCCTGGCCCTGGAAACGGCTCCTGTCCTGGAAGGGCTGCCCCAAGAAATGCCTGTCAGAAGAGAAAGAAGAGAAGCGCTGGTTATAGCCGAAGTTAGGGGCCCTATACCGTTGCCTACGGAAGGGACGTGACTTGTTCTCGGCCTTCTTAGCCGTGGAGGGTAGGACCTTCTTCTTGTCCTTATCCTCCACGAGGATGCGAGTAAGGGCCTCCCCGAAGAGATCGGGCCCCTTGAAGGGGGCAGCCGCCAAATCCCATTTGGCTTTGTTGTCCATTTGCCAATGGCGCAACCACAGGAGCCTACGGGAGGTGACCGAGGTGGCCAGGGCGCTAGAAGCAAACTTGACCGTGTCCAAGGTCGCGTCAGCTGAGAACTGACACGCCGCCAGAATCTTGACCAGATCCTGATGGATCCGGTCCTCCTGTATGGGAATGCGTGCCTGCAGCTTCTTGAGCCACATGACCGTGGCACGATTAAAGTAGGAAGCCGAGGCCGCCGCCTTAATGGCCCACGCTGTGGCATTGAAGTTCTTCCGCAAAGTAAGCTCTGCGTGCTTATCCTCCGGCTTCATCTTATCTGCCGCATCGCCCGACACCACCGGGGAGGAGGACACCAATGCGGCCACAGGGGTGTCAACCGTCGGGAGCTGAACGGCCTGAGCAAAGGTTTGCTCCATGTTATAATGCCGACGGTCGGTACTACCTGGAGAAGAGAAAGTGGAAGGTTTAGCCCACTGGTCGGTCAGGACCTCTAGGAACAAGGGAGGGGCAGGGATCTCTTCCTTGTTGGTGGCCGTGGCAGAGAACATGACCATGTCGGGATCCCTTGGGGGGGGCACAGAGGGATCCCCAGTTCCGACCTTGGTGGTGTGCCTCGCCTTATCCAAGAGAACTTTAAACAAGGCGGGCATAAATAGGACCTTAGAAGAAGGTTCCTCCGAAACAGTGGTATTCTCATCATCTGAGAATCCCATCTCCTGGGGTAACTCCCCCCCACCCAGGAAGGAAGCCTCACTGATCATGGAAGGGGAGGAAGCCCGAAACTGAGCCCTGTTCAGCCCCCCATGCCTAGAGTAAAGGGAGCCTTTGTCCCGCTGGGCAATGCCCCGAGTGATGGCTGCCGAAATAAGCCTCTTAATCCCTTCAGGGAGATTATCCAGATCCTCCACATCCCCATAAGTAGAAGCAGGGCCCTGAGGAGCCAACCTTTGGGGGGAACAGGGGCCTCTGGACGTGCCCTCCAGAGGATCATCTATGGGGGATGGAGAACGCCCCCTCCTGGAGAAGGCCTGCGACCTACCAGGGGAGCTGCATGAAGAAGCCGGGCTAAAACCTCTAAGTAGAGACCTTTCTGAAATGGGCCTAACAGGGGACCTGGATCTGTCCCTAGATAAAGGCTTGGAGGACTGGGCCTGCCTTTCTGCCCTGGCAAAGGTCCTTTCCAGCGCCCTATGGCGAGCTGCCTCATCCCTAGAGACAGAACTGGAGGGGCGCCTTGAAGAAAGGGATCTCTGAGGGGGAGCCCCCCTCCCCACCTCCTGATCCAGGGCCTCCTCACTCCCAGTAGGGCCTGCCCCTTGCCCCTGGGGAATCTCCGCTCCCTCGTCCATGCCCCACTCACGTGTCTGACGAAGGAGCAGGAATCGGCCTCCAAAGTCCCACCTGAGACCAGGGCCTGAAGCCTGTGGGGAGACCTAGGCTCAAGACCTCTCACTAGGCCGCACTAGGCCCGTCAATAAAGGCAAGGCCTCACGCACGTGGCAGCCTCCAAAATGGCCACCGGAACTCCGTGCGCGGGAGAAAGGGCTGGAAATAATCACCAGCAGCCCAGCCAGGCCTTTTCTAGCCGGCTTCACTTTAAATTGAGCAGGGAGAGCCGCTCTCCCCCCCCTGCTCTGTCTCCCCGGCAACACAAACAAAGGAAGCCTGCAGCGAGGGGCCCCCTTTGGAGCGATCTGCACGCTGGAGCCTCGAGGCTTAAGTTTCTCTTTCACTTTCCTGCTGCAAAAACACAGCCTGTTCAAGTAGTTTGAACGAAGCAGTTAGAATGCTGCAAAAACACAGCCTCTTCAAGTAGTTTGAACGAAGCAGTTTGAATGCTGCAAAAAAACAGCCCCTTCAAGTAGTTTGAACGAAGCAGTTTGAATGGAACCGCACCCCCGCACCCGGGGACGGGCAAAGGTTCCTGGCCTGCGGGGGGGAGACTAGTGCCCCACTGGGCCCTCCCCCAGCCGCCCGAGGCAGAGATCTGTCCCTTGGGGCCGCAGCAGATCAATTTAGAATTTAAATTTAAAGTGCCCAATTAGCCAAATAGGAAGCAGACTGAATAGAACTCACCCAAAAGGAGAAAACAAACAGAACCTATCCAACTACTCTACAGCTTGGACCAGGCTGAGAGAATCTGGGCTAGCAATGGACAGGCACCGGTATTTATAGATTTCCTCTCAGCCTTGGACCAATCAGGTTGTGATAAAACCCACGTGTGACCATTCCCTCCTCCCATTCTGGAAAAGAACTGCTGCCTGTCCCAGAGCTTCTCCCTGCCAGAGGAGTGAATGGACCAGAGGAAACTTCTGGAAGGAAATGGCAGTGGAGATCCATGAAGACACCCAGGCCCAGCACTCAGACCTCCATCCAAAAGCTCGGTGCAAGCCAGGAACTGCCTGCAGAACCAGAACCTGCTAACCGCATCAAGGCAACTTCTGAGTTGGCTTCAAAGGGAGCTCCACATAAAACCCATTGTAGCAGTCCAGCTTCAGGGAAAGCACCCAACTGGTGCACCAGCTGAAGCTGGACAAAGGCTGTTGTAGCTACAATCTCCACCTGCAGAGGCAGCAGTAGGAATGGCTTGTCCAAAAGGACCTCCAAGTTACAAGCCATTCCTACTCGACCCCCTAAAGGCCTGAACGAAACCCCCGGGGCCCCCGGTTGGTGGTCCTCCCGAGACCACAAGAACAGGTCCTGGGTAGGGCCCCTCAGGCATCATGAAAAGACCCCGAGTCCCACAAAGAGTGGAGGATAGGAGGCCCTTCCCTATAAATTGTAAGCCGCCCTGAGTCCCCTCAGGGAAAAGGGCGGCCTATAAATAATAATAAACTCAAACTCAAACCATGTGCTGCAAAGGAATCTCTTAGCCTATTTTGACAAAATAGCCCAAGTTTTTCCAGCCAGTTTCAGAGGTCAACACTATCTTTTCCCAACGTTTTTGAAATGTGCCCAACAAGCGTTTAGTGTAACCCCCCTCTAAACTAGGTACAATATGGTTTTAAAAACACAACTGCCTCTCCAAAAGGGCTAAACAAGACTGCTGCCCTTAGCAATGACCAACCCCATCCACCTGCCTTGGGGGCCTTTGGCCTCCCCTCCTGCTCTTGCAAAGGCTACCCAGCTGACCAGAGAGCCCAATGCTGCTTGCCCTTAAGATGTAGCTTCCCCCTTAGACCATCGGCAACAATGGCCAACACCATAAAGCAGAAGACTCTGTTACGACCCATTCCCACCAAGCCAGGCCAAGTGGCCAGCAGCGGGAGGGACTGGAAGGGGGCCATTTCAGGCGGGTGCCGGCATGGCCTCCCCCACCTCCTTGGCTGCCTTGTGCCAGGAGTCTGACTGTGCAAAGCTGCTCCTTGGCCGTAGCTCTGTGGCCCTTCCTGTTTGGCACAAGGCCAAAGCAGCAACAGCCCGAATGGTGAAATGGTGTGGGAGGCTGAAGCAGTCCAAGAGGGAATGCAAAGCACGGGGGGAGTCTGCATGCCCGCATGGCAACAGAGGAAGACGAGAGGACCAAAATGCACGTGGGTCAGGACAGGGTGGGGCAGAAGGGCAGCAAAGGAGGGAGCAGGCCCTGCTCAGCCTGCCAGGGGCAGTGATCGATGGGCATTTCCCCTGCAGGAGGAGGAGGGTGGCAGGCAGATGCCACTTGCATTGTGCTGTAGCCCCCTCTGCAAGAAGTCCGAACAAGGAAGGCAGAGGCCGAAGGAACCCCTTCCTCCTGTCCATTGGGGGGGAGGGGGGATGTGTCACTTCTACTGTAGCGAAAGGCCCAAGTTCTCCTCCATCCACCCCTGGCCAGAGGAGGGGCTTCGGCTGAGGCAGCTTCGCCTGGAACCCCTGGCATGTGGCACAACGTGACCTTCCTCCTGGCCAGCACAGGGACAGGCCAGATTGCTTCTGGGGGCCCCAGGTGGAGAGCCTCCCCCGGAGCAGGTCTGTTTTGCCAACAGAGATCTTGAGAGGGGATTTAAGAAGGCAACGAAGAGGGGAGGGGTCAGAAAATCCCCCTGACCCGAGTGAAGATAGGAGTGAAGTTATGGGTCATTGCCTCCTCCCATCTGGCCACCAGCCATTCCAGGGATCGCTTATCAAGGTGGGCTAAAACAGCCCAATTTCACAGATGTTTGTCGGCCGGCCTGCTCTGCCAACAGCCCCTCTCCCCACACTAAGCATCCTGTGAGTTGAAAAGTGCAGCCCCGCAGAGGACCCCATTTCCTGGTCCTCAGACCCTGCTTTCAGTGGCTGCGGCACCCAACAGGCCTTCTCCAGCCTCCCGTGGATTTCTGCAGGTCACCTGGACTCCCATACTGGACGGGGGGGGGGGGAGGAGTCTTTCACGCAGGCTTATTTCAGCTGGCCCTCCACTTCCGGCCTTGCAGAAGGCCAGCCGACATTGCACTGGACCCAGACAAGGGAGGCCCAACCGAATGAAGCCAGCACCGTCTCTTCATGGGGAAAGAGGAAAAGCCCAAGAATCTGCCTAGGAAGGTGGACAAGGGGAATTGCAGGGTGACTCTGGCCACCTCAGACGCCCCACACTTGCTTCCAATGGCCCCCAAAGATGCCCTCGAGGTAAGTGGCTACCTGAGAGACCGCCTCCTGCCAATTACTTCCCACAGACCTATTAGATCGCACAAGTTAGGCCTCCTCCGGATTCCATCGGCTGGTCAATATCGGCTGGCGACCCCTCCGGGGGAGGACCTTCTCTGTAGCTGTTCCGGCCCTCTGGAACGATCTCCCCGTTGAGATCCAGACCCTTACTACCCTTCCAGCCTTCCGCAAAGCAACTAAGACCTGGCTGTTCCGGCCTGGGACTGTTGAATTATCCAGCCCCATTCTAAGTTATGAATGTTGTCGCAATTTTAAACTGTTGTTTTTATTTTTTTATATCCCCCTTCCCCTTTTATTGTAAGCCGCTTTCCTAAACTGGTCCCACATTAGCCTGGAAGGAAGGGACAGCCCTCGCCTGGCCACGGAGCCCTCGGGCCACGCAGTCCCTACCGACTGCCAGAGCAGGAGGGAAGCTCACGTGTGCCCACCTGGCTCTTCTTCCCCAGGGCTGAAGGAGAGGTCTGAGCAGCCGAGAGAATGAATTAGGCGAATGTGACAGGAGCCAAGTTGCTGTGTAAGCACAACAGGCAGAGCCCATCCCAAGCACAACCTCCTCTGCTTGCAGCAGTCGTGCAACAGCTGAAGGAAAGGAAGGAAAGCATCTGGAAGGAATGGCCCTCCACGACCCTCTGCCTGGGAGCCCTGACCAGGAAGGCCACGCGTGAGTTGGGCCCTTACACACACCGCCTCCCCAAAACTCTGGCAGCCCTTTTGCACGCCCAACATGTGTGCCTTTCCCCTGGCCTCGGTTCCCGCCTGTCCCCTTCCTCAGACCACGACTTTTCTGCGCAAGACACAGATGCCTTTGGACAGGCAGGTGGGCGAGTGGCAGGGAAGCCATCCAAGCGGGACACGCATCGCTTCCCACCGACTGTTCCCTGGTATGTTACGGCTGATCCTTATGACAACCTTGTCGTGTTTTCACAAGTCATGCTTACAGAAGAGTCCAACTACCCTGACATTTGCTCCACGGGCCAACCTGCTCCCTTCCCCTCTTGCTGACAAGGTTGTTTGTTAGGAGGGGGAGGGGCGGAGAAGGGAAAGAGGAGGGGGAGGAGGAGGAAGGTGACCTGTTTCCCTGGACCCAATCCCACCGGAAGGGAAGTGCTATCAAGGGAAGGAGGGGCGGAGGAGAGGCAGGGAAGAGAGGAGCATAGTTTCATCATCAAAAGAGGGAAGGTGGGCAGATCCTCCACTGGCATCAAATCCTGAAAGAGAAGACGGAGCAGGGAGGACAAGAGGTCCAGGGAAATAAGGAACAACCACAATACCAAGGAGGAGGAGGAGAAAAAGGGCATCTAAAGAGAGGCTGGGGGGAGCAGATCCAGAAGGAGCAGCTGAAGAATGAAGAAGAAAAAGCAGCCATAGAACCCAAGGATCGTCTCAGAAAGACTGCTGGCATAAAAGAGCAGAAGCAGACGGGGGGCTCCTCAATTGGGGGGGCACTAATGAGGACTACAGTTTTCCCACGTTTTATTAACTATTTTCCCGCTATTGGGGAACTTTTGATTGAAAGCGATATCTAAACATACAAAGCAGAAAACGAGGAGGACAAAAGTCCATTGAGGCCGATGAACCTGAGCCAGGAGGGGCTGTGAGGAGAACCCAGTTGGCCCTTCTGAGCGGCATGTCCCCCCCCCCCCGCAAGCAGCTCTGCCCACAAGCCCAGCCCTCAGGGCAGAGTAGCAACAGTGGGTCCCCCACAACCTTCTTCTGAGCCCCCCCCCAGGGTCTCTGATTCTGGAACCCAGAGGTTGCCCCAAGGCTGGCAGGCAGAGCTTCCCTCTGGGCCCCCAGGAACCTCCAGACACCTTAGGCTCCATTCCCTTTCAGAGCAGTCTGCTTAGCCATCCCTCAAAGGGGGTGCCCCCACTCCAGAGCCAGGGCTTTCCAAGGCAGCCTGCCCCAGTCAATCCCCTCTGCCCCCCCTCCTGAGGGCTCCTCCCCCAGCTCTGCAACAGAGCCCACTTTCTCCCTCCAGGAGTGGGCTTTCGAGTGACACACCCGTCCTTCCGGTGGGTGGGCCTGCCCCCCCCCACTTTGTTCTGCAATTCCAGGCCTCTCCTAGAGAGCCTGGCTTCCCTGGGCACCCTCCAGTTTAAATCTCTGGCAGGGCCCTTTGTCTCCTTTTCTTCCAAAGCCCGGCCTGCTTGTTTCTTTGGAGCCACAAGGAGTTAATAGGTTCTGGGAGAGAAAAGGGACTTTCTAGAGACTCAGCTCCCCCTTCTCCCCCCTCCCCGAAGATCCATTTTCATTTATCCACAGTCAGCTCCAGCTGCTTTCAGCCTTTGTAAATAAATGCCAAAGCAATAATGAGTTTTGAACCGATTCTCCTGGAAATGACGACGACAGGAAAATCAAGAGCGCTTGGAGGCAAATCCAAATGGCAGAAGTTTTAAGATGGCTCTGGAGCAGAGAACATGCCTCCCCTCCCCATCCCCTTTCTCCCTCCTGCAACCGAGGGGGCAACATGGCCCCTTCCTCATTTGGATGCCAACAGCTGGCAGGAAGGGGCTGTGTCCAGCCAGAGCTGCAGGTCCCTGGAACTGGCCAAGCCCCAGATGTGGGGCTGGAGTCCTTAAGCGAAGGCTGAGAGGTAACTGAGGGCGACGGCTGAGTCAACCCAGCTTCCTCCCTCTTTTCCTGGCTTTCAGTAAACCCCCCTCAAGAAGAATGTCTGCCAAGCAGCCCCCACAGGCAGCAACCTTGTCTAAAGGTGGAGCCGGTTGCGGGAGAGAAGTCTCCTCCTCCTCCTCCTCCTCTTCTTGGAAAGGGCTTTCCAGAGTAAGAGTCATGATGGATCCAGAGAGCAATTCAATGGTTCCTAGAAGATCAGGAATGCTGCCAGCGGTGGATCCTTCTCTATGAGATCATCCCCTCCCCCTTCTGGGCTCTCTTTTCACTCTGGGTGATGGCTGGGATGGCCAAACAATGCTTTGGGTGTCAGCCTAGACACACCTCAATTCCTTGCAAAAGATCTGACTACGAGGAGGAGGAGACGGGGAGGAGAAGGGGGGGAGATGATAGAAGGGTCTCCGGGAAGAACCAGTTTGGCCTGGTGGTGAAGAAATCAGCAGACAGGGAGTTCTAGTCCTGCCTTACGCCTGAAAGCTGGCTGGGTGACTTCGGACCGGTCCTCTCTTTCTGCCCAACCCATCTCACAGGATCGTTGTTGTGTGGAAAATAAGGGAGGAAGGAGTATTAGGCATGTTTGCTGCCCTGAGTTACTTATAAAGTAATAAAGGTGGGATAAAAATCTAACAAGAGATAAAATCAACTTCACAAAAGAATGAGATCAAGGGGAATAGGCAGAGGCATTGTATGAACATTCAAGGGACGTGAGCTGTTCTTCCTCATGGTCTCCATAATACATGGAGTAAACTCTTTACACCAAGGAAGGAGGGTCGACCACTCATAAAACTGACCGAATGCCAAACGTGGTAGCCGTTCAGAGTGCTGGGCTAGAGAAAGGGGCAGAGCTGAGAGTTACAGGAGGAGAAGACATCAGAGGGAGGCGACTGCCAAGGGCGTCCCCAGAGACTCTCACTGGAAAGGCTGAGAATTGTCTCCAGGAGCTCCAGCAAGCAAGGGAGCTCTTCATCCCAGGGGGGCTTCTGGGAAGAAAAGGCTCTTGACCTCAGACCTCCAGCCAGGATCAACTGTGATATTTTGCTGCCCCGGAAACTCAACCCTGCAATCAGGAGGACAGCGGCAGCAATGTCAAGAGCTCCATGCCTACAAAGAAGAAAAAAGCGACCATACACACACACACACACACACACACACACACATACACACACACACAGAGAGAAAGAGGGGGCGGGATGAGATTGACAATATGGGCCTGCTGCCAAGTGTGGAAACGCTGCCCTAAGTGCCTCCTTCAGCCCCAGGGCCCGACCCTTCCCACTTGAAAGATAAAAGAGGCCGTGGGACTCTAATGCACTTGGGGAAGAGGTGAGCACCCTCTCTCACGCTCCTCCTCCGTTACAGAAGAGAAAACAGGGATGTCCCAGAAGGGCTCCCAGCATTTTCGTGCTTTGACTTTCTAGAGCAAAAATGCCACCTTTGTCTTGGAAGAGAACACAACGTCCAGCCACAATAATCTGTCAGGGAGCCCCAGGAAGACTCTGGGCGCTCTCCTCCGCCCCTGGGACCAGTTGTTTTGGCACCCGCAGGGCCCACTGGAGACTATGGCAACCATGGACAGGAGGAGGGCTTCCCTCCAGAGAATAAGGCTCTTGGCTCCTTCCAGGCAGCGGGGAGGGCTTGGAAGTGGTTTGGAACAACCAAGGTTAATCCTTTCAGGCTCTACAATGCTTCCTTTGGCATGTAAGACCTCTGCAGGGTCAGCTCATGTTATCGTCACCCAAATGATGCTTTGCAGACTCCGATCTCAGCAAGCGTGCCAAGCCGTGGCCTGAAGATTTTCCCCCGAAGGTTCTGAAACCTGGAAAGGGGAGGGCCAAGTGTGGTGCAGCTGCAGCCTCTCTTGAGGCCTCCTAAAAGGTCTGCAATAAGCAGTCAACCGTTCTTCAGACCTTTTTTAAACTCTTGCATTGGGTGGGCGTTGTGTGTGCCTTGAGTTCCAACACTGCGACTTCCTCTGCCGAGGCCTTTGGAACGGGGCACATTCTGATGTTTGCATGAGTGGATTGCGCTGAGCAGGAGGAAGAGCAGGCACATCAGTGCCATGTTCTGGGATAAGATGATGACTGATGATCAAATCCATTTACCAGACAAACAACATGTATCACCTGAGCGAGCAATGCAGGAGGCAGCACACCTCCCCCTGTTTAAAGCAATGTGCAAGCTTCCAGTCACACACACAAACATAACACACAGCTCACAGCAGGCTTTGACGTTACCTGAGGATTACCAGAATTGGAGGGCTTCTCCAAAAAAGCCAATGCAATCCTTAGCTGCATTAACAGAGGGATACAATCAAGGTCAAGGGAGGTGCTGCTACCACTCTATAACACCTTAGTAAGACCACAGCTAAAATACTCTATCCAGTTTTGGTCACCAGACTATAAAAAAGATGTTGAGACTCTAGAAAGAGTGCAGAGAAGAGCAACCTGGATGATTAGGGTGTTGGAAGCTCAAACATACAATGAACGGTTGCAGGAACTGGGCAAGAGAAGGACCAGGGGAGACAGGATAGCATCTTCCAATATTTGAGGGGCTGCCACAGAGAGGAAGGGAGGGGGTCAAGCTATTTTCCAAAGCACACGAAGGTCAGACAAGGAACAATGGGTGGAAACTGATCAAGGAGAGTTTCAACCTGGAAATAAGGAGAAATTTTCTGACACTGAGAACAATCAACCCATGGAACAGAAGTTGTGGGAGCTTCATCACCAAGGCTTTCAAGAACAGACTGGACTGCCATCTGTCAGAAATGCAGTAAGGTCTCCTGTTTAGGCAGGGGGTTGGACTAGATGACCTACAAGGTCCCTTTCAACTCTTATTAACCTGTTAAAGATTCAGAAGGTCTCCTGAGGAATTTCAGGGCAGGAGTGGCTCCAGTTACCATCTCAGGGCTCCAAGGCCAATCCTGGGGGCTCCGTAACATCCCAGTGCTCATTTTAACCAAGGAGCCAAGTTACCCCAGAGACGGCACTGGGGGCAAAGTAGAATTACGGGCTTTCCCAACTCATCATCTCATAACTCCGGAGAGCCTCAGCCTGCTCAGCCACCTACACCTTTCCTGGGTTACGCAGGATTTCAGCAGGCGTCTGGGCGTGACAGGAGCAAAAGCTGAGCAGCAAACATGGCCAAGCACAGCTTAAGTTGACTGGAAATCTTTTGTTGTGACAGTGGAAGAAAAAAAGCGGGGAGGGTCCCTGCCTCCCTTGAACTTGCTGGAACTTGCCTGTGGGTGATGTTTTGTCTGATGCGGGAGCTGCTTCAGACCAGCAGGGCTGCAGAGGCTGCCTTGACTCATTTGTGGGGAATTGTGAAGACTTTGTGGTTTTTTCAGATTCGTTCCTCAAATCCATTTCCAGACTAATGACTCTTTTAGCACACCAGGCAAGCGCAAGGCAGCTTACTATGCCTTTGCTTGATCCGTTTCAACTTGTATCCCTGGGGCTGCCAAGAGGGTGCCAGTACAAGATGAGGCTCTCCCAGTAATCTAAAACCAGCCCTCTTTGGGCTAACCCTGGCCAGGAGGGATCAATTAACAGAGATGCTGATTGCAATAATTAGTGCTTCCCTCCACAGTGGGGAAGATGCCTTGAAGGAATAGCAAAGTGCTCGCCTTCTCCAAACTATAACCTCTTATTTCCAACTATGGGCATTCTATTTTTCATTTCCACAAATAGGGTAGCATAAAAATCAAGCATTCCTGGATGAAATCGATTTCCTAGATGTCTGTAGAGATTCTCCGTCCTCCAGGTCATGGTTGTCCCAAAGGTGCTTTTTTCAGGAGGCAAGTGGGCTGACTTGTTTTTTCTTTTGAAGACGTTTCGCTTCTCATCCAATAAGCTTCTTCAGCTCTGACTGGATGGTGCGGAATGGAAGGATTTATATTCCTTGCAGACAGCTGGCCCTTGGCATCCTTTGAGAGAGTCATTGAGGCCACCTGGAGGCTTATCTGTGTCCTCAGGAGGGTCACCTGAGTGGTGCAAATGGTTCCAGTAGTCTGCAATCTTCTCCTCTGGAAATTCATTCCTATTTCCTAGACCTTATTCTTACAGAACACAGAATAACAGTTTTGGAAGGGATGTTGGAGGTCTTCTAGTCCAAGCTGCTGCTCAAAGCAGGACATCCTGAATCACTTTGGACAAATGGCTGTTCAATCTCTTCTTAAAAACCTCCAGTGTTGGAGACCCACAAATTCAGGAGGGAAGCCATTCCACTGATGGATTGTTCTCACTGTCAGGAACTTCCTCTTTAGTTCCAGGTTGAATCTCTCTTTAATGATCTTTGTTACTTCTTCTCTTGCCTTCAGGTGCTTTGGAGAACAGGTTGACACCCCCCCCCCATCTTCTCCATGAGTGCTCCTTAAATATTGTAAGACTGCTATCCTGTCATCCTTAGTCCCTTTCTTGGTTAGACCTAGACATACTCAGTCCCTGCAACCGTTCTTCATGTTTGAGTTTGAGTTTGAGTTTAATTTTATTTATAGGCCGCCCAATCCCAGAGGACTCCGGGCGGCTTATAGAGAGGGAAGGAAAATAATAAAAAATAAGAATTAAAAAAGGCAAAATTAAAACAACACAGATACATTCGTTTCGGTTGGGGCTGGACCTCAACAATGAGGTCAACAGCCCCAGCCTGGCAGAATAGCCAGGTCTTGACAGCCTTTCTGAAGGCCATGAGAGTGGGTAAGGTCCAGATTTCTGAAGGTAGTTCATTCCAAAGAGTCGGAGCAGCCACAGAGAAGGCTCTCCTCCGAGGAGCCGCCAGCCGACATTGTCTGGCTGATGGCATCTGAAGGAGGCCCACCCTGTGGGATCTTACCGGCCGTCATGTTTTAGCCTCCAGTCCCCTAATCATCTTCATTAATCTTCTCTGTATTCTCATCATGTTTTTGTATCATGGTCAACAAAACTGGGCACAGCATTCCAAGTCTGGTTTTACCAAAGCAGTATAAAAAGTGGTACTAAGTGCTTTCACGTGACCTTGATACCATCCTTCTATTGATTCAGGGCAGGCATTGGCTTTCCCCTCCAGTAAGAGGAGATCAAAGAAAGGGGACAGAGTAGAGACGCCAACATGGAGGATAGCAATAGCACTTAAGACTTATATACCACTTGACAGTGTTTTACAGCCCGCTCCCTCTTGAAAGGGAGGGATGCGGACGACCCTTTACAGGGCAGAGCTGAGGAATTTGTCCAGTTTCTGTTGGATAAAATCGCTCGGATTCGGACGGACCTAGACTCCACTTGGACGGTACCAGCCAAGGCACCGGGGGAAGGTCTTGAGCGGATTTTATGGAGCGAGTTTCAACTTGTCACTCCTGAGGAAGTGGACAAGGCCATGGGAGCGGTGAGTGCCTCCACCTGTATACTGGACCCGTGCTGGTCTCAACCAGCAGGGAGGTGACATGTGGCTGGTTCCAGAGGATTGTTAACACCTCTCTTTGGGAGGGATCCTTCCCGCACCCACTAAAGAATGCGGTGGTGAGACCCCTCCTGAAAAAGCCTTCTCTGGATCCAGCCATTTTGAGCAACTATCGTCCAGTCTCCAACCTCCCCTTTGTTGGGAAGGTTGTCGAGAAGGTGGTGGCCTTTCAACTCCAACGGACCTTGGATGAAGCAGATTATCTGGATCCCTTTCAGTCGGGTTTCAGGCCTGATTATGGCACGGAAACTGCTTTGGTCGCGCTGATCGATGATCTCTGGCGAGCCAGGGATAAAGAATATTCCTCTATCCTAGTGCTTCTTGACCTCTCAGCAGCCCTCGATACCATCGACGATGGTATCCTTCTGCGACGGTTACAGGAGGTGGGAGTGGGAGGCACCATTCTTCGGTGGTTCTCCTCCTACCTCTCGGACAGGTTGCAGTCGGTGTTGGTTGGAGAGCAGAGATCGACCCCTAGGCCCCTCAATTATGGGGTGCCGCAGGGCTCGGTCCTGTCCCCCCTCCTATTTAACTTCTACATGAAGCCGCTGGGTGAGATCATACGCCGGCACAGGATTAAATACCATCAATACGCGGATGATACTCAACTGTATCTGTCCGCCCCGTGCCAACTCAGCGAAGCAGTTGAAGTGATGTGCCAGTGCCTGGAGGCTGTCAGGGTCTGGATGGGAGCGAACAGGCTTGCACTCAATCCCGACAAGACTGAGTGGCTATTGATGCTCCTTCCCAAGGATGGTCTAGACATTCCATCTCTTAGCCTGGGGGGGTGAAATTATACACCCCTCAGAGAGGGTTCGCAATTTGGGTGTCCTCCTGGATCCACAGCTGACGTTAGAACATCAGCTGTCGGCTGTGATGAGGGGGGCCTTTGCCCAGGTTCTCCTGGTGCACCAGTTGCGACCCTATCTGGACCGGGAGGCCCTTTGGATGGTCACTCACACCCTCGTCACCTCAAGACTGGATTACTATAACACGCTCTACATGGGGTTGCCCTTGAACAGTGTTCGAAGACTGCAGTTGGTCCAGAATGCAGCTGCGCGAGCGATTGTGGGGGTGCCTAGGTACACCCACGTTACATCTATCCTCCGCGAGCTGCACTGGCTCCCCATTGGTCTCCGGACACGCTTCAAGGTGCTAGTCGTTACTTTTAAAGCCCTACATGGTTTAGGACCTGGCTACCTGAGAGACCGCCTCCTACCATTTACCTCCCAGAGACCAATAAGATCACACAGATTGGGCCTCTTCCGGGTACCATCGGCCAGTCAATGTCGGTTGGCGGCTCCCTGGGGGAGGGCCTTCTCTGTAGCTGCTCCGGCTCTATGGAACGATCTCCCTGTAGAGATCCGGACCCTTACTACTCTTCCGGCCTTCCGTAAAGCTACTAAGACCTGGCTGTTCCGGCAGGCCTGGGGCTGTTGATTTTATCCAGCCCCACTCTAAGCTGTATGCATGTTGTGTAATTTTAATGATTGTTTTCTTTTTAATTTTTTATATATGTCCCCTGTTTTATCTGTAAGCCGCCCAGAGTCTCTAGGGAGTGGGCAGCATACAAATGTTAATAAACCTTAAACCTTAAACCTTAACAGCCCTCTCTAAGCAGTTTACAGTCAGCCTCTTGGGGGAACAATCCGGGTCCTCATTTACCCACCTCCGCAGGATGGAAGGCTGAGTCAACCTTGAGCCTGGTGAGATTCAAACTACCAGTCAGCAGAAGGAGCCTGCAGGACTGCATTCTAACCACTGCACCACCACCATGACTCAGAAGATATTCCCTATTATAAGAACCTCAGGTGCTAGAAGTTAAATCAGCACTCTGGACGCTGCCAAGTTAAAAAGCTTCAGGGACTGCAAGCAACAGAAGAGGGAATTTGAAGAGTTTAACCAAGCTATGCCAAGAAATTAAGAGGATTGGAAAGGTCCATCAACATTCCAATTTTTTTTAAAAAGGAGACTTAACATGCAAACGATGGTTCAATATCCTTTACTTTTAGCATGTTAGTGAAATAATGATGAAGATCATCCAACTCAGAGGAGAGTCCCACATGGAAAGAGAGATGCCAAACGTTCAAGCTGCTTTTAGAAAAGGATGAGGGATACAATATTTGTTGCGATGGAGAAAGCCATTTGGTTTTTGTACATTTCATTTTCTATTTATTGTACCCCACCTTTACTATTTTTATCTCCCTCCTTCTATTTTCCACACAACTACTACCCTGTAAGTGGGTCAGGCTGAGAGAGAGTGCAACTGGCCCAACGTCACCCAGACATTCTTCATAGTTGGCAGGACTTGAACTCACGCTCTCCGCTTTCTAGCCCAGAGCCTTAACCACTAGAATAAATGGTGATCCGACAAAAGCGCGAACGTCATAAGCGCGCCAACAAAACCGCGGCGCTAAAACCGCGATGTCAAAAGCGCGTCGACAACAGCGCGCCGCCAATAGCGCGCCAACAGAAGCGCGATTTAAGTTAAGGTAAGGTTTAGGGTTAGGTTTAGGGTTAGGTGTAGGGTTAGGTTTTGGGTTAGGTTACAGCGCGCTTCTGTCGGCGCGCTTCAGGGCTCATTCGTCGCTCCTTCGTCGCACGGTTTTGTCAGCACGCTTTTGTCACAGCGGTTTAGTGAGGCGCGCTTTTGTCATTCGCGCATTTGTGGTGGAACCATTTTCATTACTACTACTACTACTACTACTACTACTACTACTATTATTATTATTATTATTTCTTCTTTAAAACTAGGATATGTTAAGCATATTGACATGAAGCGGAAATACACCAATGAGAGGAGGAGTGGGAAACAGAAGGGAGAAGAAAGATGGAAAGAGAGGGATAGAAGAGAGGGTAAGGGGGGAAGATGAGGAGGATGAGGATAAGGAGGAGTGGAATGTAGAGAGAGGAGAAGGAGAAAGGAAGGGGAAGTAGAGTAGGAAAGGATGATGGAAGGAAGATAGAAAGTTGGAGAGAGGTAGAAGAAAGAGGTGTATGGAGAGCAGAAGAGCTATAATGGGTTTTTATTTTTCTGGGCATTGTTGACAAGAGGAACTGATGTAATTATTATTTAATACTATATGATACGGGCTATGTATAGTATACATGTGAGTGTATGTTATGAAAATGGAAATAAAAAATATATATATCCCCGGTCGAAGAGTCTCCTCTTAAAAAGGGCCAAGTGAGGAGGGGGAGAGAGGGGTCCCTGCGTTGCTCAGCCTGGCAAGATTGAAGCTCCTGAGAAGGTGGGAGAGAGCCTGGAAGGGGCTGGGAATCCTGGGTTCCTCTCTGGGTAGGCAGAGCTCCAGAGGGACC
This sequence comes from Thamnophis sirtalis, assembly GCF_051295495.1. NCBI lineage: Eukaryota > Metazoa > Chordata > Lepidosauria > Squamata > Natricidae > Thamnophis > Thamnophis sirtalis. The sequence continues at coordinate 25,088,950 of NW_028261382.1, forward strand.
ACCAAGAAAAGCAGGGGCTCCCCTGAGATCCTCCAGGGGCCACCTGGGTCTGGGCTTCTTGGCCGTGGAAGGAGATCTAGTGTAGCTCTTTTGCTACCTGTCTTTCATCCCTCCTGACCTCCCATCCCACCCCCAATTCCACTGCTCTGCTCAAGAAGGTTCCCCCCAGGATGGCTCCAGAAAAGCAAAGGCTTGAAGGGATGGTGGGCATTTCCCCTGCAAGAGTCCTGAGTGATCTCGGGGGACTTGGGGGGGGGGGGGGGCTGCAAGTGGGAGGGGGGCCTCTCCTGCATCTCTGAACTCTTCCCCAGCCAGGGACTCTTGGCTGTCTAAATCACCCTCTGAGCCAAGGGTCACTCGTCCTGGTCACTCTCTCACTAGTAGGCTTCTCCTGAACTCGAGACCTTCATAACCCCACGCTGGGCAATTGCCCAGGGCTCAGCTCTGGCCTCCATTCTGCTGAAAGCCTCCGCAAAGCCCAGAGAAATGACTTACCGGTGGCGGGGGGGAGATAAGGAATCGGCCACATGTTGGAGATGCTGCACAGACAATAGACTGCAGCTGGGAAAGACATCAGCAAAGATGTCTGGCAGAGGCTTCCTCAGGCTTGTCTGACCGAGCCAGGCCTTCGCCTGTGCAGGGTCCCCAACATGTGGCCGGTTCCTCATTCCCCCCACCGGTGGGTCATCTCTCTGGGCTTTGGGGAGGTGTTCAGCAGAAGGGAGGCAGAGCTGAACCCTGGGCAGTTGCACTGTGTGGGTGTGAAGTCTTGAAGGCTCTTCCCTGACGCAGCATGTGCACACCCACTCCGGGAGCAGCTGAACCACAAATGATTGCCAGGTTCTTCCCTGGCATGAAACGGAAAAGGCCAGAAATGCCCGTCTTGGTTTTTCTTGGCTGAGGAGCCTCTCTGGGAGCTGAGCTAGGCTGATGTCTAATGACACCGGCCAGGAGGAAGCCCAGGCACAAGTGGCTTCATTTCTTCCCAATTGTTCACCCATTAAGGAAGAGGGGAGGGGGGTGTCTCTCCTCAGGGACTCCAACCTTTTGGGGAGCCTCTTCCAGGACGTGTGCCCAGTTCTGCTGACCCTAGAGAAGGGGGCGGAGCAGCTGTGGCCAACCCTTTGGGCCCAGGGGTTCCGTGCAGAGAAGGGCAGACCGGAGGGGGCTTCTTTCCATGCTGCCTGCATCCCACAGATGGGGTCCCACTTGTTTGGGTGGCCCGGTTTCTGCCACATCCAGGTGCCATGGACTGGGGGTTGGGGTAGAGGACGAAAGCCCCCCTTCCTCTTTGGCACTTCCTGGGTGAAAGCCCCCATCTCACCCAGTAGGGGAGGTGTCTGGTCTCCTGGAGGGGGTTGTTGCCAAAAATACACCCAATCTCTCCCCCCCCCCACACCTGTGGAGGCAGCCACACCATTGTTCTCTCTCAGCAGCCCTTCTGTTTATACAACAGGAGGGTGACAGTGTTAGTGGCAGGCAGAGCTTGTGCACATCCAAATTGGGAGCAGCCCCAGCTGGCAGGTTCTCCACCAGGCTCTCTCTTGAGCTGCAAAGGACTGGCTCCCCCCCCCAGCCCCCCACTTCAACTTCTCACAGGGAGATGCAGCTTCCCCTGCGTTTTGCAGCTGGGTCTTTGGGAGGGAGGTTGGAGCTCTCTCTATAGAAACAACATGGCTGCCTGAGGAAGAAGAGATGCCAGCAAATGTCCATGATTAGGAGAGAGAATAAATGAAGGGTCTGCAAAAGGAGCCCCAGGAGAGGGAGGGGTGACCCACCCACCCTGTGCTTCTGGCTTCCCCACCCTCAAGCAGGCCCTCCTTTTCTGTTTCTCCATGGGGGCAAGTGGCAGCCGTTGGCATGAATGCAGGGCACTCGGTTCCCTCCCCCCCCACTGCTAAGAGAAGCTGGGTTTCTTACATCCTTCCTTCCTTCCTCCTCCTCCTCGTTCTCCTGGTGTCCTTGTCCTGGAGGCCAAAGGGAGCCTCCTCCTCCTCTCTCTCTCTGATGCACATGGGTTGCACACTCCCCAGTTCTTCACCTGGGGAGTGTGCGACTTCCCAACTCTCTTGAATGAGAAGCCCTCTTGAGGGATGGCGATCTTTGTATATACAGAGACATCATGTAATCTTTTATGTTGTAAATTGTCTGTCCTTCCCCCACCCCTTTTGAACTGTGAGCCGCCCTGAGTCCCCCCAGGGAAAAGGGCGGCATACAAATAAAGTGAACTGAACTGGATTTCCATGGCTGCTCTGCCCAGGGCTGGTCCTCAGGGGAGCTGAGCCTAAAAGGCTACCCACCACTTTGATATCTGCCCTGTCAATTCTTTTGTTAGCAGCAGCTTTTAAAACATAAATACTACTATAAATCTTAAAAAAGGAAAAAATAAAAAAGGGAGAAAAGAGAAAAAATAATAAATTGAAAGAGATATATAAATGTATTGGAGCCAATTTATGGAGTCAAATTACATTAAAATCTAACACATCTCGTCAAACCTGATATATATCCCTCCCCCCCTCCCCCCAACTACCCCCCCCAACCTTCCCCCCCCCAACTTCCCAGAACCCATACACGGTATAGATTTTTAACAAAAACAGTCTAAAATATATTGGAAAAAAGAATAAAAAATTGATAACATCTTTACATTGAACTTAGCTCCTCCGACCGGGGATATCTTAAAGACTGCATGATGCAGGAGAGACACACCTCATCCTCTCCCCCCCTCAAAATTCCCCAAGAAGAAACGAAGCAGACCACCAACTTCCTTCTTTACCTCACAGCCAGACCTAGACTTTTTGGGGGGGATGAGGGGGCGGAGAAGCTGGTAACTGCTCTGGTCCAGTTCTGCTGAGAGCTGCAGAGCCCTCCCCCGCCAGAGCAGGGTTCTGCCCCCCGCCCCATTTGTCCTCCTGAAGGGGGTCTGCTCAGAAGTCAACACTGGGCTTCTGGGATCCATGGTGGGGTCAAAGGGGAAGGAAGGCTCTCATCAGCGTTGCAAAATGGAGATGAGGAACGGAATCCGAGAATCAGTTTGCAAAAATCCACTTTTTAAAACTGAGGACCGTGTTTAAAAAGCCAAGGACATATGAAAGATGGAAGCCGGTTTCAGATAACTCCGGTGTCCTTCCCCCCACCCCACCCCACCACCCTAGGGGCTTCCTGAATGCCGGAGTGGCTATTCTCTGCGGCTGCGGCTCCCACAACCACCACAGATTGCACCAGCCAGAGCGAGCTCCTTCCGGAGGTTTCTGTGCTGAAGAACGCACCAGAGCAGGCAGGCTGCACCTGCCCCAATCCTGCCCTGGCACACTCCAGGCACCGGGCTCTGTTGCTGCGGCACCCGGGGCACCGCATGCCATTGGCAGCATCCCAGCCCCTCCCCTATCCCCCTGGAGCCCCCCTCCTCCCCTGGAAACATGGCTTCCAGCCCCTGGATGCTAATTGCCCCTCCCCCAAACTAGGAGCCTCCAAGCCTCCCTTGTTTCATCTGTGACTCCTGAAGTTTTCCTGCACCATCCTCTTCTGTGTGGCATTGGTGGCCATCCTGCAGACCCCTCCCACAGAAGTCGTGTTAAAGAAGGGAACTGCGAGACTCAAGACTCGAGAAAGAAAAGGAAAAAAGGGGAAACCACACATTCAGTCTCCAAATATCCCCTTTCAGAGCAACGAAAGAGCAGTTTAACTCTGGGAGCCTCCATGAGCGAAAGGCCTGCCAGTCGCTGCTGGGCCAGCCGCACCCAGGAATTCCAGGGCCACTCAGGGAAAGGATCATCCAGACAATCATCCACAGCCAGCCCCTCCCTCCCTCTCTCTCACCCCACCCACCTCACCCCCAATAAACAGGCCAAACGTTCTGATGGCAGCCAGTGGCAGATCCTGGACTTTTCCTGTCCTCCAGTTCTCCTTCCAGTTCTCTTGCCCGAGGGAAGTCCTGCCTTAGGGTCCAGGTCTGGGGCAGACCCAGACGTCCTCCCACCCTCCTCCTCCTTTCTACTGGAAACTCAATCACGGCTGTGAAAAGCAGACGTCAGCAGAAGATTCGCAGAAGCTGCTAGAGAATCGCTTCACTGTCAGAAACGCAGAGACCCTGCCTGGTCCAAGGCTCCTGGGGCAGGACTTCAGTCGCCAGTCGTCCTCCTCCTCCCACCCGCAGGGGAGAACACAGCTGCCACCTTCACAGAGCCCTTCAGTCAACTCCGCAGGACTGGTGGAGCTGCAGACCCAAAGCCCTCCAGGTGCCACGACTGCCACCCCTGCCTCTGCCTTGGCTCGGTCCCCCCACCAGTCCCTCAAAGAGGGGAATCAGCCAGTTCCCCCGCCTGCCTGTCTTCCTCCCGGCAGGTCTCTTGCCTTCCAGGGCTGGAGATGGCGGACCGACCGTTGTGCCAGGCAGCCCAAGGATCTCCCTGCCTCTCAAGGCTGAACAAACCTCTCCCATCTTTCCTTCTTCCTTTCCTCAATGCAGCTCCGCAGATGGGGGGCTGCAACTGACACTGTCTGGCAAATGTCAGGGTTATGAAGTATTCAACAGTGAAATCATAATCTCATAGTCTTGAAAGATTAACAGATTGCTGGTGTGGAAGGTCAGAGATTCCAAAGGCAACTTCTGTTCCATTAAATATAGAATACCAGAGTTGGAGGGGACCTTGTAGGTCATCTAGTCCAACCCCACACCCAAACAGGAGACCGTACACTATTTGTGATAGAGGGCAGCCCAGTCTCTTCTTGAAAGCCTCCAGGGATGAAGCTCCCACAACTTCCGAAGGCAACTTCTGTTCCATTGGTTGATTGTTCTCCCTATCAGGAAATTCCTCCTTATTTCCAGGTTGAATCTCTCCTTGGTCAGTTTCCATCCATTATTCCTTGACTGGCCTTCAGATGCTTTGGAGAATAGCTTGACCCTCTCCACTCTGGGGCAGCCTCTCAAATATTGGAAGACTGCTCTTATATCTCCCCTGGTCCTTATTTTCATTAGACCAGCCATGCCCAGTTCCTGCAACCGTTCATTGTATGTTTCAGCCTCCAGTCCCCTCATCATTCTGGTTGCTCTTCTATACACTTTTTCTAGAATCTCAACATCTTTTTTATAGTGTGGTGATCAAAACTGGATGCAGAACTAGGTGTGGCCTCACTAGGGCTTTAAAGACTGGTATTAAGAGAAAGAGAACACAGGGAGGGAAGCTGGTTTATCTTTTTGCCTCCATTTTGAGCAGCCAAATTTGGCCAGCAGGTGCATCAGTCTCCAAGCAGATGTTTCCATTTTCAGATGCAAAAAATCCCCCTTAGAGAAGCATGACTCAATTCAGAGTCCCTGCTTGCTCAACTGTGCAAGAGTGGAGGTCTGCCTGGGAGGGCCTCCGTGGCTCTCTCCCTGCTTCAGCCGTGTCCCTGGCCCTGCAGATGTTTCACCCCAGGCCAGGCAAGGCTTCCATGGGGAGGAGATTGTCTCGTAGTATTTATAGCCTGGGGCTGCAGTCTCAGGGCTGCAAACAGGAGACCTTGCACGGGGGAGGGGGAGGGATTCCCACACCAGCCCCCTCAGTGAGGGGCTCCCAATTTCAGCCCCACTCCAAGGGAAGGCCTGCCTAGGCGTAAGGCCCTCCTCCTCCTCCTCCTCCTTCCCCATTGCGATTTTCTCTCCAACAGAGGCAGGGTGACTGTGAATGGTAGCAACTGGGATCCCGAGGGATTCGTGCCCAGCTCTCCAAGCAGGAGCTGAAAGGGCAAGGGACACGATGCAGCCCCCCAGCCCCCCGTTCTGGCTGAAGGAGGCCACCCACCCAGGAGTAAAGATGGAAAGTCCTGGACTCCAGGAGGATCCCACAGACACCACAGCACCAGGGTGACGATGGTGACAATCATGGATGACTGGGAGTCTCCATAGACATCAGGATCAAGGGCATCAAAGCTGCCAAGGTGGGCCAGGAAGAATACCCCAGCCAGAGGCCCCTCCCAGCAGGACCTTCTTGTCTTGGGACTTAACCATGATTGGGGGCACTCTGCAAGAGCCCCCCACCTAAGCAGTTTAGGGTGGCAGAGAAATCCAATAGAATTATTCTCTGCCTGACCTCATTTCATTTTTTCCCCTCTTAACGTTTTTATTAATTTATCGAAGTATAAAATACAAAGGGGAAAAAAACATGGAAAAGAAAGATGAGAGAGAGGGGAAAAGAGAGGGTGTAGTTAGCGGGAGAAAAGAAAAAAGAAGAAAGCACCAACGTCCGACTCTCTTTAGCACAGCAGAAGGCAACAGCAGCATAGCTACAACTTTTTGCAAAAAAATATAAAAAAACCCACAACAGTTATGTACAAGCCATTTCTATAACAATAAGCCTGTCTTGTTTACAAAAACAGAATCAAAGTTTCATTATTATTTTTTCCTCATCGCAAACACAAAATCCGGAAGCAATTTCAAAATAGAGACAAAATTAAATGCAATCTCTTATTTGGATAAAAGAAGCAGTTTAACCATCTCTGCTTCTTCCCTTTGCTGTGGGGAATAATATATCATTCTCGTGTTTTCAAATCTAATCCATCATATTTCACCAGCTTTGGAATAGGACCTCCTTTCATTTCCAGGGACTTCCAGAGAAAGCAACGGGACTCCCACAACGGCCGTAGGAGTGAAGCCTTGTCCCCGTTCTAATTCAAAACAAGTCTATCCCAGTCATTAAAGACCAAATGGAGGCCGCTGAATGAAAGGGTGACAGATACGGCTGAACAGGAGCCTTCAGCCTCAGGGAAGGTGCTCTCGCCCACCCCAGCCTGGTGCAACTACACAGGGCACAAACCTCCCAGTCTAAGGAGAAGATCTTCTCATGAAGGCCACCTCGGCAAAGGGATCGGGGCCTCCGTGGCGGGCCAAGTTCTGCTTTCCCTCATTGGCAGGAACTGACCTGGTCCTTTCTAAATGCCCACTAGTTGGCAGGCAAAGGCACTTTGACTCCCGGCTACAGGTATGTTCACCCACCGGAAAGTCAAGTGTGACTTTTACCCAGCCTCCCAGACTCTGACCTCAAATCCTGGATCAGCTGCTAAATGTGCACCCCATGAGCCCTTCATTCAGCGAAGCCATTGGGAGCCCTGCCAGGCCCAAGCAAACACACCAGATGTGAGCAGCCCTGGAAAACTGCAGTCAGCTGCACAACAGCTTAAGACCCATCATTACCAGCCTAGAAACTGAAACGCCTTTTCATGCTTAATGGACTCACACCCGCACCTACATTTCTGTGAAAATATAAACTCTCTGGTCGAGGCATGAAGCAAATGAAAATAAATATAATCTTCCTTTTTTAAAAGAATGGGGAACTCCAAGCATTTTGGGGACAGAGTGACTTTGTGTTGTGCAACATGCTCAGCCCAGCTCATGTGAAATGGTGGTTCAGGGAACTCAGTCTATGCATCGCCGGCATATAGAAATCAAGAGACAAAATATAGAGAGAAAGTATTTCCAGCATTATTACAGAGCTGGAAGCAGCAAAGCCACAGCCACACAGCCTGAGCGCTCTGCAGTCAGCCATGGAACCTCTTCATTCTTCTTCCCATGTGAGCTCCTCCACCCATCGCTTGCAATTGCCAGATCCCCCATCTGCTTTCCCCTGAAAAAAACTCCAGGCGAGTTCTGACAGGGAGTCCGGCAGAAGAGAAATGAGGGTGGGCTACACAAAGACCCCTCCCAGTTCGAGTTGCCCAACAAGAAAACTCAGACCGAGGCTGAGCTTCTTTTCCTCGCTAGCCCCACCACCACCACCATAAAAATCCCAGCGCAGCAAATATATTTACATCTACGGCCCCCCTGAGAAATTAAAAAGCCTGCAATGCAGCAGCTCTAATGTCTCCACTGCCGTCGGGGGAAAGAGCTCAGGCCAAAATGCTGCACACTGAAATGGGGAGCTCAATGGGCAGAGAGGGAGCCTGCAATCTTTCCACGCAGCCACATTTCGTTTCACCCTTCCCTTCCACCACAAAATATTCCTTCCCCGCCTAACAGAGTTGTAATTTTTGGAAGGTCCTTCATGAAAAAGCTACTTTGGCAACGATTTACTTCTTCCCCCATAGCCGTCCAGCCTTCTCAACAGGTAGAATAACTGCAGCTGTTCTACTATGAGTTGCAAAATGAATTCCGTTCACTCAACAATGCAACTTTCTGTGATTTTGCTTTGAAGGGTGAAGGCAACACAACAGCTTTGATCCTCCATATTAACAGGGTCTCTCCAAGCGCCAACAGCGGCCTTCACAGGACACGGAGGCTGCAGCCAGACCCAGGTTCAAGCATCAGCAGCAGGGTGGGGGGAGGATTCTGCTCTGTGCGAGACACCCCAAGCGCTGCACCTAACTTGGAGGCCCCTCTCCGAAGGCCTGCTTGGGGCCGCGTTGCCAACAGCTGCATGAACGACAGCGGGTGTAGCTGGAAGGGGCTGCCAACACCCCAGGGGTCTCCTGGGCAGTGGGGGCAAGGTGCTTCTCCTCATCTCTCCAGCCCTTCTTCAGAGGCATTTTCCTCGGGGGGGGGGGTGTTCAGAAACCGGGAAAAAGCCACTTCCCCCTCCCCCTCCCCCAAACCCCACTTACTTTTCCGAAGTCTCTGACGTCAAAGAGGTCGAAGGGGTCGAAGAGCTCGCTGTTCCGGAGGCCGAACTTGTCGTGGCAGACTTTGAGGAAAGTGCGGATGTTCTTCAGGCAGAGGAACTGCAAGAGAAGGGGAGCCTTCAGAGCCTTTCCCTCAGAGAAAGCCCCCTGCCTCCCTCCCTCCACACAGTTCACTCCCCAAGGGGGAGATGCCCCACACCCCTCGTCCTGCCTCCACACGGCCTCTGGGACTCACCCAAGTCGGGACCATCCAGCTGGACAGGCTGGTCTCCACAGGCTCAGGGCCAAAAGGAGGCCCAAGGAAGCCAGAGAGACCCCGGGCCCCTCTAACTCAGACCGGGCAGCCAAGGGGCTGGGAGTCGAGGGCTCTGTGGTCTCATCAGATGCACCAGTGGGAGCTCGGCCTCCCCATGAACCAGCCCACTTTTGCATTTTGCGCACGCGCACACACCCCTCTGCTCAAATCCCCCTGTGTGTCCTGAGAACTAACATCTTCTCAGCCTTGGATGGAAGCAGAAGAGGAAACCCTGCAAAGGGGTTTTGAAACAAGGTTGTTAAAAATCAGGGCCTGGATTATTTTTGTGTTATTTTTTAGCTGCAATATTGAATTTGGAAGGGCACAGATTGGTGCAGTGGCCTAAAGTTGCAGCTTTCACCTCACAATCAGGAGGCTGTGAGTTCGATCGTAGGTAGAGGTAGGTATTTCTCTCCCTGGGGGCACTGAGAATATATCTTCCTGCGAACTCCGCACTGGCGATAGGAAGGGCATCCGGCCAGAAACACTCAGCTCCCTTTGGTTGCCCCGACCACCCCAATGCAAGGGATTATGGGATCTTTAAATGACAAAAAAAGCCCCCAGATGCTGGTGAAGCTCTGATGCCCTTGACCCTGCCAGCCTCCAATTCAAGCAAGGCCCCACTGGGGGTGGAGGGGGCACTTCTGCATAGAGTCAGGTGAGCTTCCTTCACTTCCCTGGCCTACAGCTGCAGAGAGGGATGGGGAGGGGGCTTCCTTCCAGGGCTTTACTGCCCCCTCAGCCCCACGAGGGTCCAAACGCAGAAGGAGCAGGGGCAGCAGGGAGAACCACGGACTGAGGTCTCCTCAGAGCTCCGGTTCAGAATTGAGGAGACCCTCTTGGGGCTACCCGTCCTGCCGGGCACACCAGGACAGTCCCTGCCCGTCTGCTCAGAGGCTCTGTTGCCAGGTGGGCCACTGCCCAAGCCAGGGGTTCCTGGGAAGCTGCAAGCTTTTTCTGGGCAAGAGAGGCCCAAAGACCCTCCCTGGAGCCCTTTCTGGGCCGCTGCTTATCTTGCTGCAAGCAGAGCCAAGAAGTCACTGAGCTAAGGAAAAATGCCTCTCTTGGGAGGGGGGATCTGCTTGGGTGTGTTGAGGGGGTGGTGGTGTTAAAGAATTGCTACTGCAGCTGTGGAGGTAGGGGGACAGAGTAAAGGGTGAAGCCCCAGATGATACTCCCCCACGCCTCGCTCCAAGGCCCCAGAGGCAGCCCCACCCCATTGCCTGTGGGTCTTGCTCTGCTTTTCCCCTCTGAATGGCTGCCTTTTCCTTGCAGGAGAGGAGAGAGGAGGCCGCCCCATTCAAAAGAGAGTGTCCGTCCCCTCCAAAAAAAGACAGAGACAGGTTGTTCTCCGCAGCGGATGAGCAAAAGGTCCTGAACGTTTCTCACAGAAAAAAGGAGCATCTTTGCAAAGCTGAAATTCTGTTTCCTGACCATCTCCCACCCCTCCTGGCTCCACTGGCCCTTCCCCAACCCCCCCCCCCTTTCCTAGGGACCTGCCACCTTCAACTTTTCCCTTCCTTGCAAAGCTGGGCTCACCCAAAGCAGCCCTGAAGGTAGTTGGGGAGGAGGCAGCCTGGTCGATGAGCCCCTTCCTGGCCAGGTCATTGGGGTCCCAGATCAGGCCCTTAAGAAGTGGCTGCTCCTTCTCCCCCCCTCCCGCTATCACAACCGACACAACTGCAGCAGGAGGCAAAGGGTGGAACGTCTGGAGGGAGGCCTGGAGTATGTTTGGCCTGGAGGAGAGGCGATTGGGGGAGGCAGGTCCTCTCTTATCAGGCTGGGCAGAAAATGAATTAAATCCTAGCGAGAGGAATTAGATTTTGCTTCCGTCTCTGCTGATGAGGAGAGCTCTTTGCCAGGGGATCGCACGCCCCCCCCCCGGCCACTGATGGGTGCTGCTCTGTATGAGGCAGGGGTCTGTGGAGAAAGCTGGGCAGGGAGACCCTCCCCCTCTCGCAAGGCAGCCCCACTGTGGGCTCCTCCTGTGCCTGCCCCCTCCCTGGTGGAGGAGGGTGGCACCCTGCCCCCCGCCAAAGCCTCTGCCAACAGGAGGCCATGGCTGAGGCTGGTGCCAAGCGCAAGTTTTCTTCACGAGGACAACCAAAAACCGAAAGCAAAGACAGATCGATGAGATCTCTAAACTACAGTTTTCACTAGTGGGAAGTTACAGACACCTCGCTACATTACTTGTGGAACTCCCCACCACAAGAACCATAGCAGGATTATGGCAGGGCATGGGGGAGGGGAAGACTCCTGGCAACAAGGTGGTGAGCCCAGCCACCCAATTCCCAAAGATGAGCCGATATCTCTGCCCCTTCTTCACACCAACACAAAACGCCCGACTGCTGCCTCGCCTGCTTTCTCCCCCTGAGGCCCTTAGCAGGACTAAGAGGCAGTCTTGGAAATGGAAAAAAAATGGCTGCATTCATTCCATCCTTTGTAAATTTATCAGGCTAGAAACTGGGAGGAGCCGAGTTCTAATCCCGCTCTAGGCAGGAAGCCAGCAGGCCAACTGTGGGCCAGTCCCTCCTTCAGAGCCCTAGGAAAGACACAATGGCTTCCGGAAAAGCTTGTGTGAAAGTTGCCAGGGCTTATGCAAGCAGGAGCTCACACTGTCCTGAAGCCCCCCCACCGCCCACCCCCCCTCCCAGTTGATCTCAGCCAGAAGCTGCTTCCTGGGGAGACCCCTCCTGTCCCCCTTTCCTCAAGGGAAAGGATCCGAAATCAGTTCAAGACCCAAACCGGCTCTTCTCCCCCAGGCCACAAATTTTCCCCTCCAAAATCAACCCTATGGGGAGGAGGCTTTTCCTGCAAGCCTCCATCTGAAGCCCCAATGCTTAGTAAAGAGGGAGAGCAGAGTCCCAGTTACACCCCCCCCCAAAGTATTTTCTGAGGAAACTCCTCTGGAATTTGTGTCACTCCCCAGCAGGCACTTTTCCTAACACCCCCACCCCACCCCCGTTTCTAAGTAATTCAACTCTGTTAGTGCACAAGCTGCCCCCCACCCGTCACCCAATCCCAGCTGCTCAATTTCAGCCAGAAAGGACTCTGCCCTCCCCTCCCATAGGGGAGACCCCCCCCCCAAGAGTCTCCAGCAGCTGGACTTGCTCCCGGTTGATTGGGCCTCAGCCTTGCTGCCCAATGCACCAGGCAGCCCTTGGGCCAGCCTCTCTCTGTCAAACTTAGGAATGCCCCAGCAGGCATTGTCCAAAGCCTCCAAGTTGATGATGGGGGAGAAACGTGGCCTGGGGACATGGGCGGTGAGCTGGGGCGGCTGCCGTGTCAGTAAAGAGGGTGCCCACAGCGTCTCTGCATGAGACTCTACTCCCAACTCAGAACAGCTCAGTTATTCTGCACACCAGGCAGAGATCTGGAAGATCTGCTTTTGGGGGTCACTCTGGAGCCAGATGTGTGCAAACCCCACAGAGCAGCTGCAAGCAGCTTCACAGCATTCGGAAAACAGAGGTAGAGAGCAGGCAGGGCCCGTGTGCCAGGCGAGAGGACAGAAGGCAGGGCCCATGTGCCAGGCACAGCTGCCATGTTCAAACCTTCAGAGAGGGGCAAGAACACGGTCAGAAGCCCAAAGCACACGTCACTCCTGGTTTTCTTAAGGTTGAGATGCTCCCCGTGGCTCTCAGTGCATCCCACAGCCCCTCCTCCTCCCAGAGCTGGCCCAGGGCTTTGGGGCTGGAGAAGCCTTGGATGCCGCCCCCCTCAGGCTGCTCTTCTTCTGGGTCTCTTCTGGGTTGCAGCCCCCGCCAGATTCAAGCAGTGAAGCACATTTCTCCTGCCAATGGAATTGAGCCCAGCAGGAAGATTGGGCATGAATAGCAACGGTCTGCCAGAGATGGAGGAGGAGGAAGAGGAGGAGGAGGAGGAGGAGGAGGAGGAGGAGGAGGAGGAGGAGGAGGAGTGGTGTCAGCCCCGGGGCGGGTGTCTGGGACACTCCCAGGCCGCCATCTAAATCAGAGGGTAATGAGGAGGCTCCTCCACCCTTCATGGCAAAGGCAGTCCCAGGCCACAAAAGTTCACCTATGAACCAAACTATAAGGCAGAAATCATGGAAATCTGAGCCCCTGACCCTGCAGGGGGGGAGTGAGATGGGGGGATAACTAGCAGGGAGCTTCGGCCTCTCCCTCCACAACGAGGCGCCTTCGGCCAGTGTGGCTGTTTTGCACAACTAGGAAGAAAAGGGTCCAGGCTTTTCAGCAGAGGAGAAACGCTGAGCTTTTCTCTTTAAAAGCAAAAGCCCCCTCCCGCTCTATGCAGCTCTCTGGGCTGCCCAATGCCAACCCCCAACTGCACAGCCTCCCTTCCCCATACCAGGAATGAAAGGGGCCTCTTCCTCTCTGGCATACCTGCAGAGTCTCCACCTGGGCACCTCTCAAGCCTGGAGCCGAGGGAGTAAGGGGCACCCACCACCCCCTTGTCCAGTCAGGACGAGACAACAGCAGAGAAGGAAGCCTTCTCAGCCAAGGGGGTCTCCACAAGGCTTAGGAACCGCTTTGAAGCCTCTTTCCCTTCCACCTGCAGCCCCATATGGTTGCCAGAGCACAGCACACACCTAGAGACCCATGCCAGCCAACCTGGGGAAGGGGCTACAAGGCCTGGAGCAGGGGCAGCTGGCCAATCCCCCAGTGACCCCTTCCCACTCATCCCCTCGGAACAGCACCCTTCCAGAGGCCCCAAATTCTCCCCCACCCCCGCACCCTCAGGAGCCTTGAAGAGCCAACAACCCTGAATATCACAGAGAGTCCAGCTGCCCCTCCCTTCACACATGACATCCCTCATTCTGAGGACCACAAACTCAGGCTGAAAAGGCAAGAGTTCTGGGAAAGGAGAAAACGCAAAAGCAGATATTTTTGTAAAAAGAAAAAAGGGGGAGGGGGGTGAAGGAAACACCCAAACACTTTTGGGTTTTTCAACTCCAAAGAGCCAACTAAGAATGCTGTGCTTGTGCAGAGTCTGGGCGAAACACTCCTTTGCACCCTATGGGTGACCACATGGACACAGGGACGTCTAGCAGGAATCCCCTGAAATGCAGTGGAGAGAAGTCCCAGAATGCAGAATAGTTGGAGTCGGAAGGGACCTTGGAGGTCTTCTAGTCTAACCCCCTGCAAAAAACCCTGTACTATTTAAGGCAAATGCTTGTCCAATCTCTTCTTAAAATCTTCCAGTGTTGGAGCACCCACAACCTCTGAAGGCCAGCCATTCCACTGGTTAATTGTTCTCCTTAGTTCTAGGCTGGATTTCTCCTTCTTCAGTTTCCTTCCATTGTTTCTTATCTTCAGGTGCGTTGGAGAACAAGTTGACCCCCTCTTATTTCTTTCTTTTCTTTTCTTCTTTCTTTCCTTCCTTTTTCTTTTCCTCCCTCCCCCACCACGAGGCAGTTGACGAACCCCCTGAGGATCAGGGGGGGGGTACTACCTCCAAGCCTAATCTAAGTCCTAACATGGTGACCCTCTTAGAGGAGCTGGGTGTCTCGGCTGCTCTGCAAACTCTTAATCTGACTTCAGGCTTGGCTGTATGAATCTAGAATTGGAGTGTGTGTGTGTGTGTGTGTGTGTGTGTGTGTGTGTGTGTGTGTTGTTCACAGTTGCCCCAGGATTTTGACACAAGCACACACACAGTACCGACTTGATCCAAAAAGTGAGGTGGAGGGAAATATCACAACTGCATTACTTATAACAAGGGGGAGCAACATTAAAACTGATTGTATTATTACTTTGTGATTAATATTGACATGTTTATTATGATTATGAGTATTGCTGCATCTCTATTTAAAACCAACTGTGCCCAGACAACATGCTGTTCAGATAGATATGGAACTTTTTATGTTTATTAAAAAAAGGATCAATAAAACGTATCTATTTTAAAAACCGAGACCTTTCTGACGTACATTGCCTAGCCCTGGAGAAAAGGGCCTCCCATTGTACCGAGAGGGCAGAACCAACGAGGAGCCTCATGAATAAAAGGATTTTAATGAATTTCACTGAATGGCTTTATTCACATCCTGAGCCCTGATATCCCACAGACGATGCCAACTGCCAGGCGTAGATTGCATTCAGGGGCAGTTGCAGATTTGTCACAAATCCCCAGGCTTTGCTGGGTGGCTTAAATCCTCCATCCTAAGGGGGAGGGGAGAAGTGGGGATCTCCCCTCACAGGCCAATCCCCATCTCTTCTGACATTTGTTAGCTGCCGATTAGTGATGGATGGTCTGAAATGTCAGCTCAGCCTTCATTATTTTCACAAACAACTTAAGTCAGAGAACATGCCACCTCCTCCTCCTTCCTCCTCCTCCTGTTTTCCCCACAACCACCCTGTGAAGTAGGCTGGGCTGAGAGGAAGGGTCTGGCCGATTGAGGGCAAACCTCCCCAGACTTTGGAGGCTTCCCTCTCATTC
The DNA here is from genome assembly GCF_051295495.1 of Thamnophis sirtalis. Lineage (NCBI taxonomy): Eukaryota > Metazoa > Chordata > Lepidosauria > Squamata > Natricidae > Thamnophis > Thamnophis sirtalis. The sequence goes on from NW_028261382.1 coordinate 25,104,242, forward strand.
CTGGAAAATTCTCTGCCAGGAACTTTGGAGCTCTTTGCCCAGCTGGGAAGAGGAAGGACCAAGCAAGGGGTGGTGAGAGGGGGGGGGCATGAGAGCTTCTGGGCGTTTGCAGAGCTCTAACTCCCCCCCCCCACCATGCCACCCATTCTCTTTTGCACTGGAGCAAAGTTCCTGGCAGAGGGAGCAAAGTGCCCGTTGGGTCCACAATGCCAGCAGACAGGAGACGTTGAGCGATGCTGCCCACCTGTCTGAGGAACAGGCCCTTCTGCCCCATCCGCCAGGAGGGCAGCTCTCCCAGGGAAGCGAGGCAGACGCAGCACCCAGTTGCAGGCCCTGGACTAGAGCAGCCCCAACTGCAGGTGAGGATCTAATGATGGGGGGGGGCACCAGGAGGAGTCTGGAGCCCCCCTTCTGAAGAAAAGGGCAAGGCCTCTACTGAAATATCGGATGTGGTGGCTCTTCTTGTGGCTGCAGAGGAGAAAAACTCTGTGCTGCCAACTCTGAATCCCGAGAGGCCACAGGGACAGCAAAAACCAAACCCCCACCTGCCCCACAAGGGGAAGCTGGAGGGAATGGCCAAGGGCCCAGCATGTGGCCCCAGTGGAGCCTGAGAGGCCACATTCACATCATCATCATCATCGCATGAAGGCTGGGAGGGAACCCCCCCCCCCCGTTCCTCAGATGGCTTTTCATGCCACTGGCACACAACCAAATCCTCCTCCTTGGAGGTATCCTCCAATGGACATTATTCCCTCCTCAGGCAGCCACATTAAATGAAGCCACCCGGCTTCTCCTGCCACCCTGCAGAAGCCGCCCTCGGCCTCTGGCCTTCATTGCAGGCATCTGCACCGCCAGGCCAGGTGGGGCAGTTGGGGCAGAACCTGCCCAGCAGAAGCCCTCCCCCCATACCCACACCCCAATCTCAGGGCAGCAGCTGGCAGTGGAAGAGGGGAAGGGGCTGCCAAAGCCAGTTCTTCCTCAGGGGCTTTTTAGGAAGGAATCCCCAAGGGAGACCCTCAAAGGCTCCCTTTTCCATTCTGAATTGGCTTTCAGGGGGCCTGGCAGGACCCAAGCCCACCTTGTTGTCTGGACAGAGAGGGCAGCAGAATGCCTGGGGCAGGATTAGAATCTTTGGACAGGGGGGGGGGGCTCCTTTGGCCCTCACTTTCCAACTGCCTTTCTGTAATATTGGCTGCATTTTACACATTACACAGCATCATACTCAGATTCTCTATCTGGAAAATATCAATCAGGCAGAGAGTGACTGGCCAGAAGGAACTTCCTGCTTCAATCAACAAGGCGATATGTGTTCAACCAGACCGTTGAAAAAAACCAGCCTGTGCTCTCCTCCTGACCACTCAGCCATCAGAGACGCTTGCTGCTTATCACCCACCGAGTCTTTGAATTGGACCATCCCACCACCGGTCAAGCAAGCGGACCACTGCCCAGTGCTCTGGACCAGGGGTCTCCAACCTTGGCAACTGTAAGACTTGTGGACTTATGCTGAGCTATGCTGGTTGGAGAACTCTGGGAGTTGAAGTCCACAAGTTTTAAAGTTGCCAAGGTTGGAGACCCCTACTCTGGATGGTTTCTAGCCCTGGCTGCAGGAACCCCCAAGGTCTCCGCTCTGCCAAGGGATGGAGGGGGTCGGCTTGTCCCCCGCCAAAAGCCCAAGGAGTGGCTTATGGTCGGTGACAAGGGTAAAGTGCCGACCATAGAGGTAATCGTGGAACCTCTTAATCCCGGACACTGCAGCCAGAGCCTCCTTGTCGATCTGGCTGTAATTGCGCTCCGCCGAGGAGAGTGTCCGAGAATAAAAGGCCACAGGGGCTTCTGAGCCATTAGGGAGGATATGGCTCAGGACAGCCCCTACTCCAAATGGGGAGGCGTCACACGCCAACGTCAGAGGCAACCCATCATGATATTGAATGAGGACTGCCGATGACGTCAGCGTCTCTTTGACAGCCGCGAACGCATGCGCTTCGCGGCTTCCCCAGTGCCAGGCCGCGGATCGGTCGAGCAACCGATGCAGCGGCTCGGCTAGTGACGCCTTGTGAGGAATAAAGGGGGCGTAAAAATTGAGCAGCCCTAGGAACGCCTGTAGCTCCGCCCTGGAGGTGGGAGCAGGGGCGTTCCTAATGGCGGCAATCTTAGAGGGTGTAGGGTGAATGCCTTGGGCATCTATTAAGAAGCCCAAGAATTCTACCCTAGGGACAGCAAATGAGCATTTGCTGCTTTTTAATTTTAATCCCGCGCCCCTGAAACGACAGAGGACCTTCCTTAATACTTCGATGAGTTCTGAGCGGCTTGTAGCAGCGATCAGAACGTCATCGAAATATGGCACTACCCCCGGAAGTCCATGGAGCAGGCGCTCCATGAGACTTTGGAAGATCCCCGGGGCCACGGATACGCCGAATTGTAGGCGGCGACAACGAAAAGCCCCACGATGAGTGACGATGGTCTGGGCAGCCGCCGCATCGTCATCCACCGGGAGCTGTTGATAGGCTTGCGCCATATCCAGTTTGGCAAATATGCAACCCTGCCCCAGGGAATGGAGCAGGTGTTGCACCACAGGGACTGGATAGGGGTTTGCCTGAAGGGCCAAGTTGATCGTCGACTTGTAGTCGGCGCAGATTCTCACCGAGCCATCCGGCTTGACCGGAAGAACTATGGGAGTCTCCCATGGAGCATGATCGACTGGCTCGATGACACCCTGCGCCAATAATTTGTCAAGTTCGGCGTCAACCTTGGCCCTTAAGGCAAAAGGCACCCTGCGGGCTTTCAGCCTAATAGGAGCAATCTGAGGATCTAAGCTAAGGGAGATGGGGGTTCCCTTATAACACCCCAGCTGTCCATCAAACACATCAGAGAACTCCTGCAGGACGTCCTCAATTGTCGCAGTTTTCACTTGGTGGACCCCCCCGATGGACAGTCCCAGTGTCTTAAACCAATCAAGGCCAAGAAGAGCCGGCAAATTGTGTTTTACAATTATGATTGGCAGCTCTCCCTTGAAATTGCCATATCTAACAGGGATAGGAAAGGATCCCAGAACAGGGATCAACTTCCCTTGGTAGTCCCTTAAGAGTACCCGGGATGGGGCTAACTTATTCTGGGGAACTGTAGGGCAGAGGTTTGAGAACATGTCCCAAGATAATAACGATCGGGAGGAGCCGGAGTCCACCTCCATCTGGCAAGGCTGACCTGCCAGGTGGACATTGGCCGTGATTTTACGGTTGCCTGAGGAGGCCTGGTTGATGGAAGTCTCCACTTCCTGCGGCTCGGAAACAGTGTGGCAGTCATCTCCTCTGCGAGCTGGTCTCTGCTGGCGGCGCTGTTGCTGCTTGGTCCTCTCAGAAGTTTGGAAGAAGGCAGGGGCCGGCAAGGAGGCTCGGCACACTTGGGCGAGGTGCCCCTGCCTCTGACAGCGGCGGCAGATTGCATTTTTGAATTGGCACGTTTGGCGGTCGTGGCGGCCTCCGCAGCTGAGGCAAGGCACCCTGGCGTTTTGCGGTGCGGCTGTGGCTTGAGCAGGTGGCTTCCGCCGTGGTTGTGCGCGGACTTGATCGATGTTGTCTGGCTCCCGGTCCTCACAAGGGATTATATCATCATAGTCAATGTCATGCACTTGTGAGGCCGGTGCCGGGTTAGTTGACAGCTGTAGCCGTTCCAAATCGGCGGTCGATTGCTCCGAGAGCTCAGCTGCTCTGGCGATCTCGACTGCTTGGAGCAGCGTAATGTCATGGTGGCGGAACATGCGGCTTCTTAAGTGTACATCCCGCACACCGCACACAAACTGTTCGACTAGGTTTTCTTCTAGGTTCGAAAAATCGCACTGGGCCGCCACAGTGCGCAGGGCTTCCAAAAATTGACTGATCGTCTCCCCCGGCTTCTGTACCCGCCTCCTGAATGCGAAACTGCGGGCAATTTTGGATGGCGTTGGGGCATAGTGCCCCTTTAATTTGGCCATCAAGTTGTCCCAGCCCAATTTGTATGCGGGTCTGGGAGCAGCCATGGCTCTGGCTGAGGCAAACATTGAGGGTTCGCAGCATGATAAGAAAAAGCTGCACTTCTCCTCATCCGTTTGAGCCTGATTTTTAGTTGCGATTAAATATGTTTCAAAGCGCTCCATGAATCCTTCCCAGGATTCGCCGGCGGAGCCGAAAGGAGCGAAAGGCGGCAATGAATTCATACTGGCTAAACTGACTTGTGAGGAGCGGATGGACTGAAAGTCGTGACAGGAAAAATTTTCCTCAGCGTTCGGTGCTGGCGCGGACAGCGACTTACAGCAGCTAGCTGGAATAAACTCTCTGTCTTTAAACCTAGGCTTGCGTGGAATCGCCGAATCCCATCCTCGTCGCCAGTTTTAAGTATTGACGGAGGGACAACGCACAGCCAGGGTTTCAAACAAGAAGAACTCTTTATTCGGTTGAAGGCGATTCAAGGGACGGAGAACTCCCGCCAAGGTATTTATATTCTTGTTTAACCAATCACTGGCCGGGGACACGACAGCAACTGCTGACGTCAGTCCCTCGGCCAATCAACAATAACAGTGCGTCGGCAACACCCTCTGGAGCTCTCAGCCAATCAGAGAGCTCAGAGGATGTTACTGACAGTCAGAACAATTAACCAATATTTAACAGCTGGTTGTGCCCAACAGAAGCAGCCAAAAATCTGCAGGAATTAATGCCAAAATCTGCTTAGGGCCTTTCAAATAAAGGTGCCTCTCTTCAGCCAAAGCTATGAAAGTTGTCAGGAATTCAAAAGGGGGAGGGGTTAGGGTCAGAAGCGAAATAATATATACATGTACAGGTATGATGACATAATAATGTTGATATAATGACTGTAAGGTGTTGTAGAAGGGGAAAAAATTAAAAAAAATATGAGAAAAAAGTGGGGGAGGGACAGGGTGATTCTGAGTCCATAAAATTCTTCTGGCAAGACATGCCAGGTGCGTGTGCAGAGAGCATTCCAGCCTTCTCCAGATTTTCACAGCTCAGCTTGTCGCTTTGTCCTTACCCCGGTCCTCATGAATCAGCCCTGGCAGAAAAGGGGGGGGCAGCTTTTGGTGAGTGTGGGCTGCCCTTGACTGGAGTTTGGACACAGTGGAGCAAATAATGATGTAACATGGATGGGCTTGATGTGCAAAGGGGCACAGGATAGAACATAGAATAACAGAGTCGGAAGGGACCCTGGGGATCTTCTAGTCCAACCCCCTTGCCTAGACAGGAAACCCTTTACCACTTCAGACAAATGGCTGTCCAACATCTTCTTAAAAACTTCCAGTGTTGGGGCATTCAAACTTCTGGAGGAAAGTTGTTCCACTGGTTAATCTATCAGGAAATTTCTCCTTAGTTCTAAGTTGCTTCTCTCCTTGATTAGTTTCCATTCATTGCTTCTTGTCCTGCCTTCAGGTGCTTTGGAGAATAGCTTGACTCCCTCTTTTGTGGGGCAGCTCCTGAGATATTGGAAGACTGCTATCCTGTCTCCCCTGGTCCTTCTCTTCCCTAGACTAGCCATGCCCAGTTCCTGCAACCGTTTATCATATGTTTCAGCCTCCAGTCCCCTCATCATCTTGGTTGCTCCTCTCTGTACTCTTTCTAGAGCAGGGGTATCAAACTCGATTTGATTGAAGGCTGCATCAGGGCTGTGTTTGACCTCAGCGGGGCGGGGTAGGTGTGGCCAGAGTGGGCATGGCCAGCTCATCATCACTCATGTTGGGGGCACCTGTCAGGAGCTCCTGAGCTCCGTTTTCACCTGTGATGGGCTCTTGCAACCTTCTGCCAGCAAAAACAGAGCTGGGCCGGGGGGAGGCACATGCGGTCCTCCAGAGCTCTATTTTGCTGGCATAAGCACCATAGGCCAGTCCTTCACGGTTTCCAGGGCAGCCCCGCGGGCTGGATCCGGGTCCCAGACCTTGGGTTTAATACCCACGTTCTAGAGTCTCAACATTTTTTTTTACATCGTGGTGACCAAAACGGAATGCAGTCTTCTCAGATATTTATTTCACTGATCAATTTATACCAACCAAATTTCATATCTTCCCCTGAGGAGTAAGAGGTTTTTCTTGGCTTATGCAGGGAAGCCAGGTGGAGAACGGAGGTTGCAGTCCTTCACTACGCATAACCCACAACCCTCACCCTCCAGATGTGCACAACTCCAATTTCAACAGGGCCAACTGGGCACACCAACACACAGCCATTCTCACTTCCTTCGAGAGACCAACGTTCCTCACAGCAGATACACACACCAGATGCTACTTTTCTACCAGAATTTATCATTTCCTCATCATTAGTAAATATTTTACCAAAATAAGAAGATGTAGCATTTTGTACTACTTTCCACTGTTTGTGTGTCACATGCGATCGTTTGTGTTCTTTTCCCCATCGGGAATGACATCTCGGTCATCGGTCCAATCACATCCAGATTCATCCGCCTGACCTTGGGGAAACTGGTCAGGGGTCTCAGCCAACAGGATGGCATCTCTGGCATGCAAAGGAAGGCACACTTTGTGTCACACTGGCCTTCCAAAGCTTTTACCGGGGCGCACATGAGAGGACAGCCATAGGCACTTCCGCCTTAGTCTGGGAGCGTCTCTTAAGCTTCCCACGTGGCCAGGTTCAGCAATCCACCTTCAGCTCCACTGCCAGACACACCAGCCATCATTATGCCAGCCTGATTGCCATCATACATTTACTAAACAAAGGTGTGCTAAGCTGACTTTCTCCCAGTCGCACGTTTTTCTGTAACCTGCCTTTATCTGGTCTTCACAGAAAAGCTGCGCAGGCCTTGCTCTGGGTCTCTCCTTAGGCTCTTTTAATTATTTTTCAAATTCCGTTCTAGCCCTCCTTGCAGTGCCTTCAATCTGCCTTCTGTGGAAGATAACATAATTTCACTTTTCTAGTCCTCGATATAAGCACATTAATTCCAAAATTTAGCCATCTGTCAACTGCCTCATTATATGAAGGTCCTTCTAGTTTCCCTGCCTGCACCTGCAGCCTTCCCTTGCCCAACCCCCTTGCCCTGGTGGCCGCAGTTCCGCCTTTCTCCCTGGACCCTCAGGGCGTTCCTTTCCCCTCTGTCCTCTGGCCAAGCTGTCCCCAGACCCCCCCTTCTGGCTCCAGGATTAGTAATCCCTTCCCTCTTCAGGAGGCTCCGTTAGTCCTCTTCTCTCTCCCGCTCTGATTTTACAAATAAAGGTAGCCCTCAACTTACAACAATTCATTTAGTGACCGTTCAAAGTTACAGTGGCACTGAAAAAAGGGGACGTACGACCGTTTTTCATGCTTACGACTATTGCAGCATCCCCATGGCCACGTGATCAAAATTCTGACAACTGACTCACAGTTATAACAGTCCCAGTGTCCCATGGTCCCCTTTTGTGACCTTCTGACAAGTGAAGTCAATGGGGAAGCCAGATTCACTTAACAACCGTGTGACGAACTTAACTGCAGTTGTTCTCTTAACAATGTTAACAAGAAAGGTCGTATAATGGAGCAAAACACACTTAAGAAATGTTTCACTTAGCAACTAAGCTCCATTCACTCAGCTTTCACTGAGCTCAATTGTGGTTGTGAGTTGAGGGAGGCCTTATCCGTTCTACTGATATGCCCCTTTCCCTACCTCCTGCCTTCTCCTTCATCTCTCCATCCCCAGAACTCCACACCCTCTGCTCACATTTGGTAACACAAATCTTTTTCACCATTTTCCTTGCTGCTTCCCCATTCTCTTTCCTTACCTCCACTTTCCATTTCTCCTGCTGGGAGATTAATCTACTTCCTACAGTCCTGCATCCCAGGCACTTCCCAAGATTCACAAACCAGGATAAGCCTTAGTAAGGCCACACCTGGAATACTGCATCCAGTTTTGGTCATCACACTAAAAAAAAAGATGTTGAGACTAGAAAGAGTCCAGAGAAGAGCAACCAGGATGATGAGGGGACTGGAGGCTGAAACAGGCAATGAACAGTTGCAGGAACCGGGCATGGCTGGTCTAGTGAAGAGAAGAACCAGGAGAGGCAGGATAGAAGTCTTCCAATATTTGTGGGGCTGCCACAAAGAGGAAGGGGGGTGTCAAGCTGTTTTCCAAAGCACTTGAGGGCAGGACAAGGAAGAACGGAGAGAAACTGAACAGGGAAAGATTCAACCTGGAAATAAGGAAAAATTTCCTGATAGTGAGAACAATCAACCAGTGCAACAGAAGTTGCCTTCGGACGTTGTGGGAGCTTCATCCCTGGGAGCTTTCAATTAAAGACTGGACAGCCATCTGTCAGAAATCGTACAGGGTCTCCTGCTTGGGCGGGGGAATGTGGACTAGTTGACCTCCAAGGTCTCTTCCAACTCTGTTAATCCGTGACCTTCCACATCAGCAATCCATTCATGCTGTTCAAAGCATGGCCTGCAGGTAAACGCAGGCACAGATTTATGCTTAACCAAGAGGCTTATTTATGCATCTGAAGTAAATCAGGTTGGGCTTTCTTCCCTCAGCAGAGTCCCCCCACTCTCTTTCATTCTTAAATTGTTTTTCTGTCCTCCTTCCTCTCATTCTCGTCCATCCATGTCATTCTTTCAGAGCTTTTTATAGAGGTTTCCAAAAGTGGAATTCAATCCTCCCGTGGTCACTATATTCACCAAAATATAGAATTCCTAAGTATGAATTCTTGCTTTTTGCAAGCCCCCCAAAAGCCCCCATTCACCCAATTCCTCCTATTTCATGCACAATTAAACCTGGTCCTTCCCCTCCAGGCAGACGTTCATCTCCTCACTTACAACATGACACCCGTTTGGTTCCCGGCCCTTGCAGCCTCCATCTTATTCTTCGTTTCACAATAACACACACTGTAGCAGAGTTTCTTTATTTCGCTCATGAATTCATGCTAATTATCATTTCCTCCTCTTACACCCCAAGCGGCAATCTTTCCTGTGCCAAGGACACCACCGGATATTGGCCTCCACTGCTTTTCCCAGAACACTTTTAGTACGGTAATATGCAGAAGGTGCAAATGAGGCAATAAGCCTTAGTGGCGTCCCTGCCACGTGCTGCATTGGGTGCAAATGGTGTGAATGCAAAACCAGCCCATTTTGGAACAGGGACAGCTCATCCTTCTGTGCAAAGCTCTCTGGAAACTACCTGTCCAGTCAACCGACAGTTGTCGAAATCCCACCGAGGAGGGGCTATGCGCAGTGCCCCGGCAGAGTCAGAATAGGGCTGTCAAATCTAAACTTCAACAAAGAGAAGATGGATTGGGTGGAGAAAGAGGAGGGAGGAGTTAGGAGGAGAGGGAAGGACGCCAAGCACATAATAGGGAGGGAGGGCAGAGCCAAACAAAGGGAGGTTTAAAGAAGACTTCTAGGATAATTAAAGTCAGTCTCCAAGGGTTTTTGACTCCCCAAAACGTAATAATTCCACCTTCTTTTTCAAGGCATCTGCAGATCTTCTGGTACTCGCTTCTCTTTCGGTGTCAAGAGCCTGGCACGCGTAAAATATGCAGACCTTTCTCAATGTTTTAAGTTTATCAATGCAGTGATGGAGTCACACATTTTTGAGACTGGGCTTGGTTAGCTCTTCCTTTGGGTCACCAAGTCCTGGCTAAGAGAGAAGAAAGGCCGATCTGTGAGTCTGCAGCAGGGCGTGGAGCCCCAGCCAGTTGCCAAAAGCCAAGGAGAACTTGGGAGTCTAAAAGGAGCTTCCGGGCCAGAGATGTTCACTGCCTTCCTGGAAGCCCATTAGCTTTGAGGGCAGCATTCAGCAGCCTCCTCCAAGGAGGGATCCCCCCTCTGCCCAGCTCTGCCCCCCAGCCCTGTGGGGATTAGGAGAGTTCTCAGCCAGTCAGGAGGGATCTGGAGCCGGGAAGCAGGACAAATCAAAGGTTCTTACAGCCCAGCCATTATTTATTTATGACGTTTTAATCAGGGCAGCAGACGGTTTCCAGGCCCGGCCAGCCGGGGAGGGGGGGCATGGAAACAGCCGTCCTCCTGGCTTAATCCCGAGCAGGAAGGGAAAATCTTCTGAGGAGCTCCTTCGCTCCTGGGGGCTCAGTTCTGAGGGCACACGGCACTTTTCAGCTGTGTGCTGCACTTATACAAACACTGTCATTGTGATGGTAGTTGTCATCCTCATTACTACTTCCAGCCAGAGAAGTGCAAGGAATGCAGAATCTGGGTTGGCAGGGGGAGGAAAGGGCTCCACATGGAATTTATTGTGCATTAAACGTTCAAGCTTAACTGAACAGGAGAAAAGGCACCGAGGTCGTGCTATTAAAATTTAGCTTTTTGCTCCAAATTTTGATATTGTGACCTACAAGATCAGTGACTCAGCCCAACCTACAAGGAGTTCAAAGGAATGTGGTTCTACACACACACACAGAAGAGTATCTGCATTCATGAAAAGGCTTCCATGGGTTCCAGCAAAGACCTGGCTGCGCACAACAGCAAAGGCTCTCCCTGGGCAAGGGATAAAGAGGCTAAAGGGTTCGCTTAGTTGCACAGGTACAGATGAACAGAGTTGGAAGGGACCTTGTAGGTCATCTAGTCCAACCCCCACCCCACCCCCACCCAAGCAAACGCTACACCATTTTTGACAGACGGCATGGAAAGGGCAGGGGCTGCTCTGGGACATAGACACACGCACACACACCAGCCAAGTGCCACAGCTAGAAAGGAAGGTGGGCAGCAGTCAGGCTGGGAAATGAGGCAGAAGGTTCCCCTCACAAGAAACAGCCAGACTTAGGGAGACAGGAGGGGCCCCAAATGCTTCCAGGACATCTTGGGACTCCCAGCCTGTCACAAAGGGAGAAGTTCATGGCCTTTTTCTGTGGAACTCCTGCAGACCCTCCCCCCCATCTCCAACTCCCCCCCCCGGCATTCTTTTGATTTCAGGAAACCTGGTGGGCAGCAAGAATACCTTGTGCAACAGGATTGTGCTCTGCAGCTCTTTTGAAGGAAAAGAACAGACAATTGTGGAAACGGCAAGGAGCCCGCAAAGAGAAAAAAGGAGGTGGTCAGCCAGATTTCACCATTTTGGTGGCTGAGAACCCAGAAGCTTTAACAGACTGGATGGCCAAGAAGTTGAGTCTTGTCAGTAAGTGGAGTGGAAAGGTTTGGGGGGGGGGAGGTTGTGTGTGTAAAACCTGGGTTTGAGGGGCCAAGGCTGCAGGGCACCATCCCTTGGGTTGAAGGACGTGACTGCGAAAAAGAGCTTGAAGCCAACCGATGCCCAAGAAGCACCACAAACACACACAGGAGGCACCTTGGCCTTCCAAGCAGCAGTTCCATCCTTCCAGGGCTGCCACCCCCCTCGGGCCATTCTGCCCCCACCTTTGGGTCTAAGGCAGCTGTCAATTGGCAAGGCTAGCTCAAATATGACACCACCACACAAAGTAGGCAGAGTCCATCAGCTGCTGCCCAGGAGATCCGATTGCCAAGGGCTCGCTCACCATCCCTGCCTCTCTGGGTAGCTCACAGGGGGGCAGTCCAGACCCCCATCCTCTCCATGCTCCCCTCTCCGCCCCTGCTTCTTTCAGCCTTCAGCCTCCCATGATGGGCTGTTTTTTGTTCAGTCCCTCCTCTGCTTGGACTGCCTGGTCTAGAGTGGTTTCAGACAGTCTCTCTCAAGGCTTGGCTGCCTGTAGGAAGCCCGGAGGAGAGAAGCTGACCATCTTAATACTGAACACTAACCCAGATTCCTGGCTTTCGGTATTTTGGTTCCCTGAATTGCCCCTCTTGTGTTTTCCTTGATTTTTGCACACAAGGGATGCAAATGGAGGCCATTAACCCACCAGACATGTGTGGGGAGCAACGTGGCCAGCGCATGGTTAAGTGGGCTCCTGGAGAGCAAAGGCTAGGTCAGCAGCACCCCACTTCAACCCTGCGTGTTCCTGAAAGGGCCTCCCTAGACAAGAAGGGCTAGTTCCTCCCCAAAAGCAGGACTCCTCCCCCTCAGGACCGATGGAGAGGTGAGAGTGACCACTCCCCGCCTTCCTTTCTGCCAGGCTGAAGGTCTTTTCCAGCAATTGGACCAATTTCAGAAGCAAAGTGAATGAATGGCAGAATTTATCTGCACAACACACAAAGACACACAAACACTTTTAAAGCACAGGGTGACCTTCCCTTCCCCCTTGCCAGTCCACAGTCCAGGACACAAATGCAGGCAGTGAAGCTCTGCAGCTGCTCCTAGATCCACAGCAGAGCTCCCTCCCTCAGAGCCCCCCCCCCCCCCAGGCTCACAAGGGCCTTCCCCATCGCTGCCAGTCCTGCAAGAAATCCTGGCAAAATCCACTTCATTAAACCTTGAGAAGGTTCAGATTAGTCTTGGGAGCAGCGCCCCTTCCTCCTCAACATTCAAGCGGAATCCTCCTCCCAACCAGGACTACACAGCCCATCCGCCCAGCACCTCCCTGGAGTCCGGTGAAAGTATCCGGGGTGGAAAAGCCCAGGGGCTGCAACTCCTCTCGGGCCGGAAGGCAGCCCCCTCCCGTTTAAAGGCACCCGGACTCTGCGTCTCTAGCGGAGAGGCGACCCTCTCCAAACCCCGAGCAGGAGGCCAGGGGCGATGGGAGCCTTCAGCAACGGGCCCTCCTTCCCCTACGGGAGACTCCCCCGCCGCCAAGCCAAAGGGCCGGCCTGGCTGGGCAGCAGAGCCAGCGAGCCGCCCAGCCGCTTTCGGCCGGCGGACCCGGGCCCTGCGGGGAGAGCAACGGACGACTGGCGACGAAGCCGGCTCACTCGAGGCCCGATTTCGAAGCAGCCGCCAAGGCAGGAGCCGCCGGCGCCCTCCATCCGCGCCTCCCCGATCTGCAGCCCCGGCAGGTGCCACTCGCCCTCGGGACCCGCTTCCCGGAGCCCGCGCGGAGGCGCCTGCGGGGCAGAGGTCGGCGTCCCCGGCGCTCCCCTCGCTCGACCCGCGCGGGAGGGACGGCAGCGGCGGGCAGGGGCGGGGAGGGCGACGGCGGCCCGAGCCCCTCGCCCGTGCCTGGGGGGGGGGCGACGCCCCGGAGCGCGCCCTACCTGCGACATCTGCGGACGGAAGTTGATGTCCTTGAGGTCGACGGAGCCGGGCGAGAGGTTGTGCAGCAGCTGGCAGAGGAGCACGCCGTCCCGCAGCGCCTGCGCCAGCTCGAAGACCACGGCCGATGGCCAGACCACGCGGTGGTTGGCGGGCAGCACCTTGCAGTCGATCAGCCAGCGCCCGCACTGCCGCCACTCCGCCATGGCGCCCGGGGGGCTCCCTACGCCCGCCGGCCCCGCCATCCTCGCCCAGGGGCCTCCGCCATAGACCGCAGCAGCGGCGGTAGCAGGAGGAAGAGGCGCCGCCGGCCCACGCCCAGCCTCACTGCGGAGGGCGCTGCTGGAGGAGGACGGCGGAGCGGGGCACGGCGCCCCGCCGCCCCTTCATGCCCGCCGGCCGCGGCGCTCTCCTGCTCTGCGCCGCCCACGGCTCCGCCGCACTCCAGCCCGCCTGTCCCTCCGCCTGCTGCTCCCGGGCCGCCCCACCGGCGAACAAAGAGCCCCTGCCGGGCCGCCAGCGCTCCAAGCCGCCGGGCCGGGCCTGGGCTCTTTTGTGAAGAGGCGGCGCGGCGGGGTCCCCTCCCCTCCCTCCCCGCCCCTTCTCTCCGCCCCCGCGAGCCGGCCGTCGGCGTGGAGGGCGCGGCCGCGGCGGCTCCTGGCTGGCCGGCTGGAGAAGAGCGGCGGGGCGAGCGAGGGGCGGCGCCGGTTCCTCCCAGGCTCCGGAGCGCCGCCTTTCCAGCGGAGGTGGCGAGCTGCAAGCCGTGCAGGGTCCGGCGACGCCGCGGGGTCCGGCCTGGCGAGAGGAAGCGGCGGGGCCGGCAGGGGAAGCCTCCGGCTGCCCAAGAAGCCCCGGGAATAGCGGTAGCCCCGTCTCGCCGAGACCACCCGCTGCCCCATTCGCCCCCCCCCCCGGGGCTCTGGAGCCCGAAGACGAGGGTCAGCCTCGGGGTCCGCCTGGAAGGGGAGGCCGCGCGTGATGGCGCTGCTCTGCCTGCCGTGCGTTCAAGCGGCGCTTCGGCCGCTTTTTGTGCAAAGCAGCCCCGAGTTTCTTGGGACTTGGAGAGGGGCAGTTGGGGCGGGGGGAGAGATGGTTAGGTGTTTATGAAGAAAGCAGCGCAGGAAGAGACGTGACGACGGGAGGAAAAGGGAAGCGGGCATTCGACGTCTCTTAAGGGCCTTCAGAGTCGCCTAGAAAAGTTTCCCAAACTTTGGGCGAAGGAGGCCGTCCGTCGGTCTCATGCAGGCGCGAGGTGGGCGGGCCTGGATTGTGATGCCCCGCCCACTGCCTGCAAATCCTGACCTTTATGAGCATCATCTTCAGTAGCTGCAAGTTTTCCTCAGACGCCAATTCAGAATTATAATGCGAGACAGCACCGAAGTGCATAAAAGCTTTTTTAAAATCTATTTGTATCCCACTTTTGTTATTTTTACAAATAATCGGCAAATGTATCCAACACTTTTCTTCTCACATTTCCCCCATAATACACCAGTGGGGCTAGGAGAGGGGTGAAGAGAGAGGAGGACTGGCCCAAAGCCTCCCAGCTGGCTTTCTTGGCTAAAATGGGAACTGAACCTTTAATCATCTGCTTTTAGCCATTAAAATAATCTAATCATGAACAGAGGTCTGTGTAAGGGAATCCCCCTTTCAATGTGGATGCCAGAAATCAAGAGGTGCCCAGGGCACCACGGTCTCTGTCCAGAACTTCACAGATCTATGTGCAACAGTGGTGGGTTTTAATTTTTTTTAGAATCTATTCTGTAGGTGTGGCCTGTTTTGTGGGAGTGGCTTGGCAGTCATGTGACTGGGTGGGAGTAGTCAACTTGATGTCACTCACCAGGAGATGTCATGGATTGGGTAAAATGTGGTGAAGCTCACTTAACAACGCTCTTGTTTAGCAACCAAAATTTTTGTCTCAATTGTAGTCATAAGTCAAGGACTATCTCTGCCTTCCTCTGCATGGCAACCTTGTCCTAGTAAACTATTTCTCCTTTCTGGCAATTTTCCTCTCTGTTACAGGCACCAAAATAATCCATACAATGTAAGGTTTCCTGCTGCAGCAGGGGGTTGGACTAGATGACCTCCTAGTAGCCTTCTAGCCCTAAATTGCTGTGCTGTTTTTCTTTCTGCTAACAAAGAAACCTGCCCGAGGGTCATTCCACATGCCTGCCACCAGATAAAGATAATGAAATAATGACCCTAGAGAAAGTTTGGCTCCATTCTCAAGCCTTTTAGAAACACAATGCTCATATTGCACAAACCCCAAAACTTCAAAAATATAAAACCATATAACATATAACCATATAACCAATTTGTTCTATCCTGCACCTTTTCAATTTAAAATTATTAAGACTTGTGGACTTCAACTCCCAGAATTCCACAGCCCGGCATGCTCAGTTCCAATTTAAAGCAACAGCTTTTTCTTTCTTTTTCTTCTCCCTTCCCCTCTTTCCTCCCTCTCTCCCTCCCTCTCCCCCTCTCTCAACACACACACACACACACACACACACACACACACACAGAGAGAGATAAGTTGGATTGGACTATCTCTCCTACCCCCTTTCCTCTCTCACTCTCTCAAACAAACACACACACACAAAAAAAAGTTGGATTGGATATCTTTTCTAATGGCTTGAAAGCACCTCCTCTGCCATCCCACCCCAATTCCCACGCTGCCTTCCTCAAACACCTCCCCCATTGCAAATGCAGCCTGCTGTCTGGGTGGGAAATGCAATAAAGTCCACTCATTCATCTTCTGCTGGCAGGCTGGGGTGAGAGGAGAGGCAGAGAAGCCAGAGGGGAGGCGATCCCGAGCCTTCCAAAAGTAAGAGGCTGGGGGAAAGTGTGTGTGCTACAGCATGGCTCTTTGCCTGGCTTCCTGCCTCCCACTGTGGTCTCCTTAGTGCTTGCTTGTGCTTTCCCTCTTCAAGTGTAGTTTGATTGCAGGCGGAGCCACGTTGCCTTTTCAAAGTTGTAATCAGTGAAGCTGGGCTAGATTTTTATATAGTTTTATCCAGCTGTGTGTGTGAGAGAGAGAAATGGATGGGGGCCTGGGGAGGAAGTCACTACATTTGGGGAGGGAGAGCACGAGCGAGCACTGAGGAGGACGCAGGAAGCCAGGCAAAGAGCCATGCTGTAGCACACACACTTTCCCCCAGCCCCGGAAGGCTCGGATCCACTATGTAAAAATCCAGCCCAGCTTCACTGATTGCAGGTTTGAAAAGGCAACGTGGCTCCGCCACTTGGGGAGGGAGAGCACAAGCGAGCCAGGGTCCTTCCCTCCAGCCTTTGCCCAAAGCCCCGTACAGCACCAGGAGGATGAAGTTTGAATTCCTCCCCCTCCCTCCGACCGCACGTACCTTTTCCAGCTGCTTCAGAAAGGGCTTCAACGCTGCTCTTGCCTCTGGTCCTCTGAAGAAGCCCCATCCTCGCTTCCTTCTCTTTGAGAAATGTCTTGCAAATGGGCTGCAGGGCAAGGGAGCGTACTGGTATGGGGGCATGGCCATGCCTCTGGGGAATGGGTACACAAAAGTATGACAAATTTCTGGAACCAGTACGCCCGAAGAGGTGCGAACTGGCAGGAACCCACCTCTGATATGCAACCACACCAGCGGTGCCTTGGGACCTTGGCATCTGTCGTGCTCCAGGCCAACGCTGGGCTTGGCAGTCCTTCCCACCAGGTGCGACATGGCGGGGGCCAAGGACCGCTCTCTGCGCGTGTCACCCATCCTGCAGCAGGGCAAGGGCAGCTCCAGGCAGAGTGGCACCCCTTCTGAATAAGTTGTGGCTTCAACTGTCAAATGCCATGGCTTGATGCCATACGATCTTTGTCTGCAATCTCAAATTCTAGATTCCTACCTTGGGGCACAGGCTGGTCCTAATAAAGACACAATTGGTTTGTGAAAGTTCATATCTTATTTGTTTAAGGATCTAACCAGACTGGATTTGATTTAAATCAAGTTGATTTAAATCACTAGTAACAAGACTTGATTTAAATCAACTCGTTTTTTAAAGAGCAACTGCCATCTCTGTCCCGCAGCAGCTCCTCCTGACCTGCTGTTGACTCACCGACCGTCCCATTCACTTTAACAGGACGGCTGGTAATGCGGCAGGAACACAACAGGGTGAGGGACGCGGTGAGCAGCAGGTAAGTGGATGCCCATTATCAGGCACTGCCATGATGGATCTGAAATGTCAAGTGCTCTTTAAATGTAAGGATTCATTCTTGCTGGTAGAATTTTAAATATTATTATTTGCCAACAAAATGAAGGTTTCCTCTTTAGCTTGCAGAGCTTGAATTCATTGAATGTTTACAAAAAATGTAAATATTGCAGAATATACGGCCTCATGCTACATCACTAAGTTCATTCCATTTCATGCTGAATAAACTACTGTAAATTATTAATGTATCTTAAATTTTAAAAAACTATCTTTAGATAGATTTTTACTCCAAAAGCATTTTATTAAAATAAATTTGATAAAAATAAAAAAAATCAATTTAAATTTTACAAATTTGATTTTTTTATTTAAAAAAAATCTTCAATTTTTATCCACCCTGGGTCTAACACATTTAGCTTCATTTTTATATATTCATCTGTGCAGATATTTTTCAATATTGTACTGTCTCAAATCTGCCTCCCCCTGCTGGGGACATCTAGTCATTGTACCTCATCTCTTGGTGCCCATTAATGACTTTTTTTTGCAACTTTCAGCATTCTGGTGCATTAGAGCTTCCTCTGCAGCTAACCTCCTGGGAGGGGAAATGCTGGGGCTGCACTTTGAGGGGGGCTGTCATCTACCTAGCCATCTCTTTTAGGCACTGTGTATTTCCTGTGCCACTTGGATCAACAGTGATAGGACACTCAACACTGAGTGAAACTTCAATCCCAATTCACAAAAATAAATTGGTAGTTTGACAAAAAATACCCAGATAAAACCTTATTAACAACCAATTAGTCTGGTTCACATAACACATTAAGGATCTGGTTGAATTCCTGTAAAGCATGAAGAAATCCTGTTGCCTCCTGAAAAAAGCACCTTTGGGACAGACAGTCGGAGACATTTCAGCTGAAAATAACAACTGGATGCTTGATCTGGACTACCAAAATCTCTGGAGAAAAGAGAGATATTGGTTCAGCCATACATACTCCAGACAGTTGTTTTTGTGTGAACAGACAGCAGAAACTGTGCTTTTGTGGTCCTTTACAAACAGCTGAGAGTTGTGAGATTCCATCAAGCTCAGTGCCACTAATGTAGTCTCTTTATGGGCCTAACGGTTTGGCCGTACCTCGCTATTAAATTATTTGAAGCTTACTTTTTCCTATTGCTTTTTAAAGATTAAGAACTTTAAATCAGGTCATATTTATTGGGTGAGTTGTTTTTTTTAATTGCAAATTGTTCTCACTGTCAGAAAGTTCCACTTCCTCCTGGAAAGGTTGAATCTCTCCTGGGTCAGTTTCCATCCATTATTCCTTGTTTGGCCTTAAGGCATTTTGGAAAATAGCTTGTTTCCCCCCCCCCACATACTCTGTGCAGTTGCTCAAATATGATCCTTCTCTTCGTTAGACTAGCCATGCCCAGTTCCTGCAACCGTTCATCGTATGTTTTAGCCTCCAGTCCCCTAATCCTCTTGGTTGCTCTTCTCTGCACTTTTTCTAGAGTCTCAACATCTTTTTTACAGTCTGGTGACCAAAACTGGATGCAGTACTCTAGGTGTAACCTTATTAAGGCTTTGTAGAGTGGTAGTAGCACCTCCCTTGATTTTGATTCTATCCCTCTGTTAATGCAATTTAGGATTGCGTTGACTTAATTATAGTGCTGATTTTTATAAAGTTTTAAATGGATTAAGCTGCCCAGAATTGGGCAGCATATAAATTTAATTTTAAAAAAATTAAGCATTCAAATAGACATGAATTACAACTCTGAAATTGGCTATAAGGAATTAACGTTGAAATCAAATTGATCCTTTCCGTGATAAATGTATCTTATATGTTTATATCTGGAAACTGACTAAAGATCTTTAAACATTGGACACGAGAGAACATGAGAAGGAAATACAGGTATTCCTTGACTTACAACAGTTCATCTAGTAACTGCTCAGAGTGACAGGGGCACTGAAGAAAGTGACTCATGACTGTTTTTCACATGACTGTTGCAGTCACAGGATCAAAATTCAGGCGCTTGGCACTTGCTTCCTATTGATGATGGTTGCAGGTGTGGGGTCACTTTTTGAGACTTGACAAGCAAAGTTAGTGGGAAAGCCAGGTTCACTTAACAACCGTATTTATAACTTCAAAATAGCAGCAATTCAGTTAACAAATGTGGTAAGAAAGGCTGTAAAATGGGGCAAAGCTCACTCAACTATCCGACAGGCCCTCAAGTATTGGCAGAGAGTTATCATGTCCCCCCCACCATCCTTCTCTTTTATAGGATAGGCATCCCAAGTTCCCTGAACTGTCCATCGTACCTTTCATCCTCCAGACTCCTAATCACTTTTGTGGCTCTTCTCTGCTCTCTTTCTAGGGCCTCAGCATCTTCTCTTGTATCTTGGTGAGAAGAACAACACACTGGGCCGTGTAGAGCCGTATTATCACTTCTTGTGATCGTGATGCCCTCCCTCTGTGGATGCGCCCCAGCCTGCACTGGCTTTTTGAGCAGCTGCATACTTAAGTGATGGTCTATCGGGACATGCAGATCCTCCTCACAGGCACCCATGTCCAGCCAGTCTTATCTTGACACCATTGACCTGCATCTTGTTGGACCGGGCCCAATGCTAAACTCTGCATTGGCTATTCTCCCCAGTCTATGTCATTGCAAATTTGTTGAGTTCCCCATCTATTTCCCTTGCCCAAATCACTGATGGAAATTTTGAAGTGTACTGGACTGGACCTAAGACAGAACCTTGGTCTGCCCCACTGAAGGCTTCACCCACCCAGTAGATGTAGTCCTATTGGGGATATGCTGAGTGTGGTTGGTCAGCCAATTGTGGATCCATCATGCCATTTGATGAAGAGCCATCAATCTTCAGACGATATTCAGCTCTGCACCAGCTGATGGGAGGTGACTCTGAGCTCTTGGCTTAAACCTATAAAGCCCAAATGGCTTGGCACTTTGGCACTTTCAGCTCTGCCTCTCCCAGCCAGATTCAAGAGTTTGTTTGGGGGAAATGAAGGGGCCCAAAATATAGGTATTTCTCCTCTGGAATCTCCCCTCCCCAAGGGTGGGACTGATTCTCCTGAGGCAGCCTCCACCTAGTTATTCTTGGAGGGCCTAGCAATGAAGCATCTTACGGAAAGCTTGTTTCTTCTCTTAATGTAACTTTAATTTACTGTAACACTTTACTGTTGTATTTTATCATTGTTATAAATCACCAACGGCAGTAAATTGGGATTATATGTATATGTATATGTATATGTGAATGTTTACATGTTATGTGCAATTAAACCATGGCAAGATCTAATGTTTGTGTAGTATTATTTTCAGCAGACTGTGTTGGTCTATTGTTGTGACTTAGATGAAGTTCAGAGCACATTTTATGACCAATTCATGCAAAACTCCATGTAATCCCAAGGGGTTCACATACTTTTTCTTGCAACTGTATGTATGTATGTATGTATGTATGTATGTATGTATATATATGTATATATATATATATATATATATATATATATATATATATATATATATATATATATGTATATATATATATATGTATATATATATATGTATATATATATGTGTGTATATATATATATATATATATATATATATGTATATGTATATGTATATGTATATGTATATGTATATGTATATGTATATGTATATGTATATGTATATATATGTAT
The DNA here is from genome assembly GCF_051295495.1 of Thamnophis sirtalis. Lineage (NCBI taxonomy): Eukaryota > Metazoa > Chordata > Lepidosauria > Squamata > Natricidae > Thamnophis > Thamnophis sirtalis. The sequence continues at coordinate 25,125,085 of NW_028261382.1, forward strand.
GTGTATACAACACATATGTAACAAAAAGGCAACAGTAAAAATATTGGGTTTCTGTCTGGATGGTCTCTTGTGACGAGCCGATGGACAGAGAATGGAAGTAGTGAACTTCCTCCCATATTTGGGTATATGGGAGGAAGTTCACTACTTCTATTCTCTGTCCATCGGCTCGTCACAAGAGACCATCCAGACAGAAACCCAATATTTTTACTGTTGCCTTTTTGTTACATATGTGTTGTATTTGTGCTGATAAATAAAGCTAAATAGCTTGAAATAGATCTATACTAGTCTCCCTTTACACAATGGGATAGATATATATATGCTTAAGATGAAACTAATTCGTGAAAGATGCATTTTCTTTAAAAGGCTGCCCTATCTACCTTTTTATGCCGGAGATCAAGAAATCTGAAGGTACCTTAATATACGGTATACCATTTGATATTATACTCTCTGTTCTATACTGCTTGAATATTCTTAATACTGTTAATATGGTTTCAGTAAGGAAGTTATGATTTAAAGAGGTTAGTACTATATGTTGTGAAATGATATTCCTAGAATTTACAATGTATCTATTTATGAAGAACTCTGGATCTCCCATGCTTGGATTCCCGCAAAAAATGCATTCTTGGGAACAGAAAAAGGCCAAAACAAGCCAGCTGCCTGAAAACGGCCCCCAAATTGGCCACTTATCAACCAAGGGAAGGAGCAAACAACAGGATCCCATCTAACCAAAGGTTTCATAGGCAATTAACAAAATGAGCTGTGTTCGTTTTCAAACATATCACGGTGTTTTATGTAGCTGTTATCTGCATTTTTCTGTATCTAGATTCTATATCTTGACCAAAACATTATTTTAAGGAAAGGAAACAGTTCAAGCAATTATAAAGGAAAGCCACCGAATTTAATACTCATTTGGTGTAGACTTTTCTGGCAGGATATATGATGGTGCACTGAAAAGTTCCATCTTCTCAGATGCTCCCAATGAAAGAACTCCATTTCTCTTTTTGGTTCCTATTGAAATAAACTCATCATTTTTTTTCTTCAAACAGCGAAAAGATTGTCTTCTTTTCTTGAAGAGCATTTTCCATTTCTATTCCAACTTAGGCATTGAAAACTCCGCATTGATGCCCAACATTCCGAAAAGCCAATGCCTGCAGCTCCTAACGCGATGCCTCCTCCCCCTCCCCCCTCGGATCCTCCTTGGTTGCAGAATTCCTGGTGTCCCATTGATACGATTGCCCCATTTGGAGGAAGCTTTGGGCTTTCTGGACTGCAGCGCCGTCTTCCCTCTCCGCCCGCGGAACCCTGGGCAGAGCCGCCTCCTCTCCCGCGCGCTGCCCGGCGGCGAGGCGGGGGCGGCAACGGCCGGAGCGCCGCCCTTCCCGCCCTTCTCCGCCCTGCGTAGCGAGGAGACGCGCCGACGCCGAAGGAGGCCGGGGGGGCAGCCTCTGCGGGAGCCGCGCCGATCGCCCGCCGGCCGCTGCTTGCCGGAGGCCAGGTAGGGCGGGCAGGGTCGCGGGCGGGTCCGGGGGAGGAGAGCTGCAGCTGGCCGCGGCTTGGCTGCTCCGGGAGCCCGATGCTGGCTGGGCTGCGGGTCTGCTCCGGGACCTCCGCCACCCTTTCCTTCCTTCCAGGCGGCCGTCAAGGGGCTTCTTCCCGCCGCCCAGGGGAGCCAGCGAGCCGCGCGGGCGGAGGGCTATGTCGGCGCGGCCGCCGCTGGCCGAGAAGGCGCTGTCCGAGGGTTACGGCCGCCTGCGCTACCGGGACGCCTCGTTGCTCATCTGGCAGCAGCAGCAGCGGCAACTGGAGAGCCGCCCGCCCGCCACCTATCTGAGCCGCAGTCGCAGCGCCTGGTACGCCCAGTACGGCAACCAGGCCATCCTGGTACGCGACCGGAGCAAGCTGGAGGGCGCCCGCGACACCGGCCAGTCCCGCTTCTGCGCCCTGATGTGACCCGGCGTCTCTCCGGATGACCCTCGGCCCGGAACGCGGCCTCTGGAGCCAAGGAAACACCTGGAGGTCATTTGGACGACTCTTCATGCCTTTGGCCTCGGCTTCAAGTGGCCGGCTGTTCCACCGGCTGACGGCGTGCGGTAGCAGAAGCTCCTCCTGACCTATCACTTGAAGCCTTTGGAGGGGGCCGGTTCTGCTGTCCTGATGGAGTCAAGGCTATGGGTGAGCTGAGGGGAGGTCGGCTGCTGAAGGAAAGAGGGAGCCCATTGGGCAGCTCAGGTTCCTCCTCTATTTTACAAAGAGCCCCCTGAAGTGACTCCCAGCCCCCCCCTTTGTGCCTGGATCTTTCCAGAAAATTGGAAGAAAGAAGCCACCCTTCCCCATTCCCCAGAGGCCCTTCCTGACCTCCCTAATGGGATGGCTGAGACTGATGGGAGCTGTAGTCCACCCAGATTGGGTGAAGCAGAGATAGAAACTTAACCCACTTTCCTGCGGACCTGAGGCTGAAAGTTTCCTCTTGGACCACTAGGCCAATCAATTTGGGCCCAATCCTCTGCCCAAAGCCTTGCTCTGAAGTTTTTTTTGAACCCAGGACAAGCTGGGTGGTGTTGCTTCTGGGGGGAGGGGGGGTGACAAGCAGATTCTACACGACTTGGGGGAGGAGGCTCCCCTGGCTTCCTCCACTGGGCAGGATGGAGCTACTCCAGAGCCCCCTCCCCAGCTTCCTTCTGGGGTCCAGCATGGTGTTGATTCTGGGAGGCTCTGATGGAAGCCCTCCTCCCCCTTGTGCTTCTTGAACACTGGGCTGGCTTCTCTGCTGGGGGTGGGCAAAACCCGCTTGCTGAAATCTGGCCTGGAGCCTGGGGAGGGAGGGTTGTTCACCCCAAGGCCTGCCAGGATCCCTCCAAGGGTTTCAGTAGCAACATCTCCTCCACATTCTTGGCTTTGGCCACAGTGTGCCCCATTGACCAAGCCCCGGGTTGCTGGTCCAAATCTCAAGCAGACTTTTGCCTAGCTCAGGACTGTGGCAAAGAAGCCAGCGGGCCTTCGATGCCGTGTTCGTATTGACCAGCTGGGAGAAGCCACAGAGAAAAGGAGACGCTTGACGGGGAGCTCTCGGTCCCATGAATTGAGGCAGGTGGCACCGGGAGGCCAAACTATTTTCCGGGTGACGTAATTGGCTGGGCTGTCCAGGAGCCCCTTTAAGCACCATTTCCATGTTCTGGGCGCATTTCCTTGGCACTGGCGCAGACACCATTATGATGCTCAGGGATCCTCAGCCTCTGCTCTGTGCCGTCACTGTACAGCTCCCTGCATCTGATGGGAGAATCAAGTTTGAATCCCTCCAGTTCTGGGAAGCAGCCCTTGCAAATATGGGCAGCCGGGCTTCTTTGGCCAACCTCAGCCACTGCTCTTCATGCGTATTTTACCGTTGGTACACAGTGGTCCGCCCTTTCCCCTTCCTTGTGTGATGCCAGCGAAGACCCCGAAGGAGCGAATTTTAAAAGTGCACCAGACAACATTAAGTATGTTTCCTTTTAAATTGCATCAATCAATAAAGTCTAACTCGGCAAACACTTCTGCTCCCAGGGCTGTTATGGTGTCAAGTACAGAAGTGGCATCTGCTCTGAAATGGGTCTTTGTTGCTTTATTTTTTTTTCCAAACTGTTCTACTTTAAAACAAGATACAGAGAAAAAGACGGACATGGGAGAAGACTAGGAATATACAAATAAAACATGCTTTATCTGGAAGTTACCAATACCTGTAAGTCCAAAGTCTATACAAAAAGAAACCCAAAGAATCCCAAACAATCCCATTCCCCCAAACTGAATCCACATACAAGGAATAAGCACCAGAACAGGAAACTATCAAAGGTCCATAGCACCTGTTGGTTAAAAAGTCAAAATACATTTAAATTAAAAGGATTCCCAATTTTCTTTGTCAGAGCTTAGTTTTAAAAACAACACAAACCTACATTTTGTCTGCTGCTGCTCTTCAAAACGCAGGATACATTTTTTTTAAGTGACCACTGGAGTTAATAAATAAAGTATTTCTATGTACATGAAAAAGGGTAACTCGATTCCGGGTGCGTCGTGGGCAGAGTGCAGGTCTCCAGGGCAGGCTGGAGGGAAAAAAAAGCTTCTAAAAAAGGGATGAACCTTACAAAAACATCGCTTGCCCACCCCTCCCCTTCCCCAAAGCATATTCTCCCACCATGCCTTGAGGTAAAAGTTTTGATTATTTGGAAACCTGCACTCGCACGACACACACCTTCTGGCAAGGGGGAAGCCCATACTGCAGTTTGGCTGGGGCCACTGCCTCGGGGTGCCTGCTCTCTGGGGTCGCCTCGCCATGGATCTGGCAACCCCTTCGCTCTCAGAGAAGCTGCCCGATGCCAGGATCAGAATGGAAGCCCAGGTCCCACTGGGTATTGGGAGACCCCGAGCAACGGGGCTTAACAGGCTCCCTCTGCCCAAAGGCCCAGGCCTGCCCACCCCCCCAAGGGGCGACGCCATCCTGCACAGGCAGACACGCAACCTTGCCAAGGGGGGTTGGGCAACCCCTTGCTGGGCCCAGGCTGCACCCACTGCCCTCAACAGGCGGCCACCTCTGGAGAAGTTTTTGCAACCGGAACATGAATCTATATATTGATTAAAAAAAGGTAAAAGAAATATCTAAAAAGGTACGCTTTAAAAAACAATCCACAGTACATGAGCTTTTTCCCTCTTATCTATAAAAAAAGATTAGGATCTTCATCTCAATGGAGGGGGGGGGGAAGCTGCTGCCAGGCTGGAGGGGGGGGCGGCAGACCAGCAGAAGATTAGAACATTCACGCCGGCCGGCCGGCCTTGGGAGCTCTGGCCCCTCCCACTGCAGTACCATTCACCGAGGTGCAACCCCCACATCTCCTCCCCCCCCCTGCCTTCAGAGAGGACCGTCCCTCTGGCCTGGCCAAGGGAGCCCCCAGGAAGGGCAGAGTTGCTCCCCCACCGGGCTTCGGCCACAGCGGGAGGGGGCCACAGTGTCTCTGTTGAGTCCTCCTTCAGCATTTCGGCATCTCGGGTTTAAAAAGGGGGGGTTTAGAGACGTTAAGAGAGGCAAATTCTTTTGCCTCTGAGTCTAGTCAGGCGTTTGACCTAATAAAAGCAGGAGGAGGAAACACTTCAGAGGAGTCCTTCAAAATGGCTGCAAAAGACTGGAGGACGCAGACTTGGTCACGATGGAAGAGAGGAACCGCTGAAAAGACACAGCCGGGGAATGAGATGCCAGTCCGGACAGGCGCTCGGTCCCCCCTGCTCATTCGGAGTCGCTGCTGTCCGAGCTGGAGCCGCTGGAGCTGGAGCTCCCTGACTCGGAGCTGCTGCTGCTGCTCAGGTGAGACGGACCGCCGGATGGCGCCGAGGAGCCCGATTTGTCTAGCCAGAAAAGGAGCAGAAACGAGTGGTCAGCTGAGCTCAGCTTTGGCAGGGCAGCTCCCTCCCCAGCCTCCCTACCTCCCCTCGCGGGTCTCCCTGCCTTCCTTTGGGCAGCATCCCCCTGCTTCGGCTCTCAGCCCCTGCAGGAAGCAGCCCAGGAGTCTGGCCTTGGGTGGGGGGAGGAGGGGGTCCTGCTTGATAGCAACAGCCCTTAGACTTATAGTTGGGCCTAAATGGCAGGTAAAACCAGCCCTGCCCCATGGCGAACACAATAGGCTGGGATTGAGGTGGGGAGGTTGTTTCCACAGTGTAGCTCATAGGTCCAGAGAGAGTCCAAGTGGAACAGCCAGGATGCAGCTGCCATGTGGGAGGCGGGGAAGAGACGGGGGGGGGGGGGGGAGTGTGAGGCTGAGAGGGAATTGGGAGGTGGACCACGGGGGAGCAGCCACAGGAAGAAGGCAGCCAATTTCCCAATGGAGCCGGGAGGGGGGGGGGAGGTTTTGGCCCAAAATGTCCATTCAGAGCGTCTGAGGGACAGCCCCTCCCTAGATGAGGATCCTTGCATCTCCCCCTCCCTTTACTGGCCCTGAGCCTCTCCCTGGGGACCCCTCAGGTGGGACCCCCTGTCTCCCCACCCCCACCTCCACTGTGAAGGGCAGACGGAAGGGCTGGGGGCTCTGCTTGTGGCCCTCTTTGACCTCTCTGTCCCCATGCCAAGGGAAGCATCCTGGTGCTCCGGCTGTCAATACCCGGGCCATGTGGCTCTTTAGGGCACCGCCAGGCAGCCAAGATTGCCTAGTGTGGCTGGACACGGAAGGGCTGCTTTGCCCTCTTTGGAGACACACACCCCCCCGAGACCCCAGGTAGGTCGAGCCAAGGGACTTTGGCCTTGGTGGGCACTGCTGAGTCCTCCCCTGCAAGGGATGGGTGGAATGGAAGCCTAAAAGAATGAATAAAACCTCCATCGTGAAGCAGCAGGAGCCACCTGGGGCCCTTCTGCCTCTAGAGGGAGCCGGTTGGAAAGCCCTGCTGCAGATTGCACAGCACGGGCCCTCCCGGGAAGGGGCCTGGGGGCCGCAGCCTGCTGAGGCAGAGGTGGGGAGAGAGGCGGCCTCTGCTCACCTTTCCTGGCCGGCTTCTTGTTGTTGCTCAGCTGCCCACTGACATCCTGCAGGCGCTTCTCCAGCTCCTTCTTCTTCTCCTGGGCCATCTCCTCCTTTGACTTGGCCGCCTGCTTCTTCCCACTTGCGGCTGTGGGGAGGAAGCGGAAGGGCTCAAGGGGGGGGGGTCAGGGCCCCCACCTTCCCAGGAGGCAAGAACCAGCAGAAACGAAAGGCCAGTGCCCATTGCAGGCCTTGGACGGAAGGCGATTCTGGACAGTGGTCCAGATGTCCAGGGCGGGGCAGCTGCCCTCTGAGACCAGGCCAGGGCGACGAGGGGGACAGGCAGGCTCGTAAGTGGGGGACCACAAAGGGCAGGGGGGCAGCTCTGGGCCCCAGGATTGTATTGAGCAGGGCAAGGTGAGGCTCACCAAGCCACAGGGGCTCCCTCAGGCTCTGCAGCAGAGGGGATGGGGCCTTGCAGGGGGCCCAGCCTGAGCAGCCAGAAGGAAATGAGGAATGGCTGGGGCCAGATCCCCTCTCCTCCCACGGGAGCTCATGGGAGGGAAGAGGCCTGCAGTACCCTCCCCTCCACGAAGGAATACAAATGACAAGACAGACAGACGGACACGGACACACACACACACACACATAACCCATCCAGTAAAAAAGGGAAGCCCCCCCCCTTTCCTTTATGATTTGCCCCTCCTGGAAAACAATGTTCCTAACATCTGATGCGGCAGCTGCTCCCTCCTCTCTTCTTCCACGCCCACCATGGAGAGGCTCCTTCCTTCTCCTCAAAAGGGTCCTGGCCCCCCAGCCTCAGCACCCCTTCAGCCTCCATGCCCAGGGGGATCCCGGATGCAGGGAAAGGGAATGCAAAGGCAGCCAGGGCTGAATTACAATATAGGTTGTACAAACCCAGAATGGATGGCTGGTTGCTGAGCATGATAACAGAACAGTGATGTGTGAAGGCAACAAAGTGTGTACGACAACCAGTATTCCTATTGTTGTACACACTTCAAAACTTCCTGCACATGCTTAGCCAGCAGAGAGAAAGGCCACAGCCCCAGGGGGTCTCCTTCACGGTTACAAACCAATTTGCTGCTAACTGACCAGGGATGCTTGTGGTCATTTCAGTCTTAGGTGTGGACGTCAGCTGCCCTGGCATACTCTTCTTCTGGACCTTGCCCCATGGGGGGGGGGGTGTTGTCCCAGAATAGCCCTTCATTCCCCCTTTCTCTTTGGAGTCCTCTTTCAGGGCGGAAGGAAAATAGTGGGCCAGAATCCCACTTGGCTCTTGGCTGCTTCCTGGGCCTTTGGGGGCGGCCACGACAGCTGGCAAAGGCTGGAGGGATGTCCGGCCCCATCCCTGGCGCCAGCTCTCTCCTACAGACGACTCCGGTCAGACCGGCTTTGCAAAGGGGGAGGCCGTCTGCCTCCCGTCTGCTCAGCCTCCCTTCCGCCCTTCGAGGAGAACTCATCCTGCCCTCTTCCTCTTCCGTGGCCCCCTGGAAGCGGCTCCTGAGCTCTGGCACTGCCGAATCTCTTTTCTGGCTCCGGGGCTGGGCTGGTTTGCTTAAGGTTTTCCTCCTGGAGAAAGACTGGAGTGGCCTCAAGTTCCTGCTGCAGCCCTTTCCTTCTTTCATCCAGAAACCTTTGCACTTTCTTCCCGGGCCGGTTCCCTATGAGGGTCCTCTGGGCTCCTCGGCTTCCTTCCCAAGCGACGGCCTCAGCTGGCCCTCGCCTTGCTGCAAACAGGGACAGCTCCAGCCCACAAGCCCTGCAGGCCACGGACACAGAGCACCACGGCCGTCTTCATGCTCCAAGAGAAACGGTTGCATCTCCTGCGGCTGACATTTCAGGCGCTGAAGCCTCCTGCCAAACCTACAGGGTTCTGCTACAGGGAATGTTTCTTTAAGGGCTCCTGCTGAATCCCAGGCAAAGGCCAGGACCTTCCTGGTCTTCAGAAAAAGAGGCCTTTATCTCTAGTTTAATCGTGGGAGGAGGAGGAGCAATCTGGTGTGAGGGAGAGACCTGGGTGGGGAGGGGGGAGACGGTGACTAGGAAACAACCAGAGAAGGAGGTGGGGGGAGCCCACAGCTACACAGCGGACAGAGAATGAAGCTTAGAAAGGATTCTGCCTAATTATCAGGATGTAAAAGGAGACAGCGGGTAACTTGCACTTTCAGACTCCCAAGGCTCCCTTAAGGCAGCCTTACACTGAAGCAGAATCTGCTCAGCTGCTGACGTTCCCCATCTCGTCTACCTGAGAAGACACCCAGCACCGAAAGGAAATGGGGGGGGGGGGGCTCCAGGGCGGCTGAGATCAGGAAGGCTGTCTTTGCCTTCTTCGCAAGACCCTTCCCTTCAGTGGGGCAGCAGCAAGGAACACGGGGGAGAGGGAAATGGGGGTCAAAAGTACATCATTCCCTCCACCCCCTATGCTTTCACAAAGGACCCTCCCCCTGGGCCAGGGAAGGGACCAAAGCCCCCTCAGCAGAGGGGAGACCACAGGAGGGCTCCAAAGGTTGGGGCTGCCTGGGGCTGCCTGTGGAGGCAGGAGAGTCATCTGAAGGCGGAGAGCAGAGGGGTTTTCACATTTCCAAGCAGACGGGGAGGGGGGGATACAGGTGGAATGGAGGGGGGGGGGAGAGCTCAGCATGGATTAGACAGCCCCCCTCCAAGCTCCTGCAGCCCCCCCCCCACTCCACCCATTGATTCCAGGGCCTAGGGGAATCCCACTTACAAAATGGTTTCCGCTGCTTTTTCTGCAAGCAGGACTTGACGTATCTCTCGAGTTCTCGCAGCGTGGTGGGCTTCAAAGTTTCAAAGTCGATCTCGATCTCGTCGGGATTGGAGTCCCTGAGGGAGGGCTCTCGCGACTGGATGATGTGCACCACCCGGCCCAGCTTCTCCCCTGGCAGGCGGTTGATGTCCAGGCTGAGCTGGCGCTTCTCATCGTAGGTCATGGGGATGCCCTCCTCCTCCTCCTCTGAGTCGAAGGTGGCCGAGGCCTGCTTCCCGGCCTTCTTGGGCTGCCTGTGGGTGGGAGAGGAGCGGTCAGGGCCTGCAAGCCCCCTCTGGTGGGGTCCAAAGAGAGAAGTGGGCAAATGGGCTCCAGGCACCCACGGGCCCCATCGGCGTTCTTCTCCCTGATGGCCCCCGGGCAGCCTTGCCCAAAGTGCCCCTCTCCTTTTGCTCCCCCCTGCTTTGGGTTGGCCAGTCACGTAACTTCTTTGGCTGGGCCCTCCCCCCTCGCCCGCCTACCACTCGAGCCCCCACCAGCCTCCCCCCGTCCCAGAGGACGTCCCCACCTGTTAACGGGAACTGTGCTGTTGGCCTTCTTGGCGGGGGCTTTCTTCTGCTGGGGGGCTTTTGCTGGGGGGGGCACCTTGGCTTTCTTCTCCTCCTCGGCTTTTGCCTTGTGCTTCTCTTTCTCCTTCTCCTTTTTTTTCTTCTCCTTCTCTTTTTTCTCCTTCTTCTTCTTTGGCTTGTTGACTGGTGCTTGCGAGAGGGCAGCCAGCTGCTCGTGGACGGCCTTCAGCTGAGAGAGAAGCCAAGGAGAAAAGCTCAGCCGACCACTGGCGCCCTCCGACCCTCTCAACCCGGGCCAAAGTCTGGAACCTGGCAAGAGGATGGGGAAAGCAGGCCAGCCCACTCAGGGCCCTGGAAGGTTCGTGGGAGCAGCAGCTCCCAGCCTTCCAGGCCTGGTGCCTCACCTCATCCCCAGACCAGGCTGCCAGGGGCAGGCACAAGCAGCTCCCTTAACACGCTGCGTGCATAAGGCTTTCCTGCTGGGTCACAGCGTGGCCCACTTGCTGGAGCATCGCATGGGAGGCGGACGCTACAGTGGCACCTTTTGTAAACCTGAGTTGGACTAACCCCACAGGATGTGAGCCAAGAGGCAAGCGGGAGGCCCAGAAAAGTTGGTTTCCTTTCCTTTATTTTCAAGAGGTTCTTGACAGCTTGTACCTAGATTTGCTGTTTTTGAGCTGTTGTGAGACGCCCAGAGTCACTTAGGCGATATAGGCGGCCATACAAAATCAAATCTTAAATCAATAAATTTAAGCAAATTAAAATCCAATCTATCTGAAAAGGATCCTCCGGCCATGGCTGGCCCAGGATGCCTGCAGCACACAGAGGCAACCCCTCCCCCCAGGAGATGCCCACTTCACAGCTGGCAGAGAGCAGAAGGCCTTTGCTCCCTGGAGCCTCCTCCTCCTCCTTCACCCAGAGAGGAAGGGGAAAGGCAGAGGCCATGGGGAGGGAGAGGCCTCCGTCTGGGAGGAGGGACCTGGCCTTCCAAGGGAGCGCAGGGCCACCGACCCCACCATCTGGGGCAGAGGATCCAGCGTGGGCCCCTGTGCTCGGCATCTGTGATTAAAGGGACCCAGGTTCAGATCCTTGTTTAGCAGGGATTCTCCCCAGCAGCTTTGCTCTACCTGACTGGGCTACATGCAGATGCCACAGTACTTGCAAACCCTCTTGGGGCTTCTGCCCTTCCCCCCCACCCCCAGCAACAGCTCTTCAGCACACACACCCCAAAACCTCAATAAAAATCCAGCCTCAAAATTGGCAGGCACCGTCTCTGTTAGAGTCCTCTATTCCTTTGCTTTGCTTCGAATTCAGCCCAACTCTAAAGTCAGGATGGAAGAGAAGCCGAGGAATGAAACGGGCTGCTACAAACCGTATATCAGGGGTGTCAAACTCAAGGCGGTGTGTGTGTGTGTGTGTGTGTGTGTGTGTGTGTGTGTGTGTGTGTGCTTAAATCTGGTCCACAGGGCTGCCTGTCAACTGCGGAAGATGGGCCTGTGGTGCCCCTGCCAGTGAAAGCCTGTGGTCCTCCTGGACCGTTTTTGACAGCGACAGCCTCCGATGGCCCTCTGCCAGCACAAAAGTAGCTGGAGGGGGGGGGGAGGGCTGCAGCATCCCCAGAGCTCCTTTTCTCTGGCAGAGGAGCCAAAAGTGGAGTCTGGGGGGCTATCAAAACAAACTGAAAATAAAACAAAAGGAGAAATGTTTCCCTTTTGCATTTGAGCAGGCAAGAAGGGACAGGAAAGGAGAAAGGGAAAGAGGGAAGACGAAGAAAGGAAGATGAGAAAGAGGGGAAGGAAGAAGGAAGGAGGATGAAGAGGGAAGGAAGGGAGTGAAGGTCACATGGGCCACCACATGTGCCCCTGACACAAGTCACATTGAGCTGACCATCCCCACTTTGGCCACACACACACACCCAGCCCGCCCCCCTTCGAGGTCAAACGCAACCCTGATGCAGCCCTGAATGAAATAGAGTTTGACACGCCTGCTGCATATGAATGGTTCAAACAAAGACAAGGCAGTTCTGAGGCACCAGGGAGAAAAGTGTCACTAAGTTTATTCCCCATATTCATGAGGACTAGACACTTGTTCACTGAAAACTAAAGCAAATTCTCAGAAAATCTGGTGCAACCTGAAGGGCAAAAGCAGCATTCACCCATGGGGAAGGGGGGCGCGACTGGTGGGGCCAATCCCAGCCACCACCACCCAAAGGAAGGCTGCAACTATGGAGGGTCTGTCTTCGTGACCCCTTCCCGGAAGGTCCAGGGATTGTTTGCTCTCCTGCGGGGCAAAGAAGAACCCCAGCTGCCCTGAGCAGCCCACGAGAGACTTCCCTGGTCTGGCAGTTTTTACAGACCCCACAGCTGGCCCATCCCGTGGGGGCACTTCCAAGGCACAGCCCTGCAGGGGCATCCCGGCGGGATTCCACAAGGAGCAGCTGGCAGGGCAGGAAGTGAATAGGCATGGGACCGCCCCTCCCCCCCCCGCTTGCCTTCCATCTGCCCCCCAAGCCCTCCTGGGCAGCCCCCTCAAGGCAGCGACTGCCTGCTGGGAGGAAGCGTTTCTGAACAGGCCTCGAGGACTGTACGTATCCACACACAATACAGGAAAGGGGGAAGCACTTTATAAAAGTGGGGGGGGGGGGAAAGGGGGAAAAAAATAAACAAATACATTCCATCCATTCCAGTCTCGGGAGTCAATGACCTTGTAGCACTGCCTCAATGATCGGGAACAGTCCTGTGTGAACAAGAAGACAGGCAGGGAAGCAAATCGGGTGTCCACACCGCACCCTGAGTCGGGGGGAGGGGGGAGGAGAGCCCCAGAACCACACTCTGGTTCTTGCGGAGGCCTGGGTCACTTTGGGCCCTTGGTCTCAAGGGCCAAGTTTCTAGACCTCACTGCTGTGACCGATGTATGAAAAAGGAGGGCGGTTCCTTTTCTACCACCGGTCACAGAGCAGGCACGGAGTTCTTGTGCACCACCACCAAGGCGCCCGGTGGACCTCTGGGAGGCGCTGTGGCCTCTATTTCTCTATGCTCACATTTTGGGCCCTGCCTTTTCCGACTGCCTCAACGTCCTTCTTAGCGACCGGGGGTTTGATAAAGGAAGCGGGTCTTTCTGAGCAGCCCAGAGAACCCTCGAGTCTCTGCAGGGCTCCCGTCGAGGCTCCCCGCACCTCCGGTGGCTTCCGGGACCAGACGAGGCCCCTTCGCGAGCGGCCGAGCCCCGAACCGCTCCCCAAACTGCCACTCACCTGCTCCTGCAGCTCTGCCAGCCGTGTGGCCCGCTCCTCCTCCGAGTCCGAGCTATCCGAGCTGTCTGAGGAGCTCCCCCCGCTGCTGTGGCTGCTCTCCGTGCTCTTGCTGACCACGGGGGCGGTGGGCAGAGGGGGAGGTGGGGGGTCGGCGGGCTCGTCCGGCATCTTGGCAAATCGCATCTCAAAGACGTCCTGCGGGAAGAGCCACTTTGGAGAGGAGGGCAAAGATGCCCCCAGAGCAGGCAGCTGCCCCAAAAGAGGCACCCCCGCCCCGCCCCACAGTGGGGCTGACTGGAGGAGGAAGAGGCCGAAGGGCAGATGGGGGCTCTTCAGATGCCATAACCCCCATCAGAACTGCCATCTAGCCTCGGAAATGAGAGGTGGGCAGGAACCCCTGGGAGATGCAGCCCCCACCCACGTCTCCTCACACTGAAGACCAGCCCCGGTGATGATTTACTCCAGGGTGGAGGGAAAGAGCAGCTAGTCTCCCTTGTGAGAACTGCCTGTCGGGCATTGTGAATGTTCTGTGATGTTGTGCAACACAACAACAAGCCTTGTTATGAGCCTCTGGGATGCAAGGAGCAAGAGGTGGCCATAGCCGTCAGAGGCCGAGCACCCATCCCAGACTCAAGCAGGGGCAACCAGGGGCAACCCTAAGGCGGCAGGAGAGGCCTGGAGACTTAAAGCCAAGAAGGAGGTGGCCTGCTGCATCTCTGCTGAAGTCCCACCGGCTCTGGACCAGCCTCCTTGCAAACGGCACCACAACCGTCCAAATCGGACCACACAAGCCCTTCACTGAGCCCACAGACCCACTGCAGCTGACGGAGGATGTTCTGCTTCAATCTAGCCCCCCCCTCTTTTTTTCATCCTGGCAGGCCCCCCCCCCCCTTACCTGCAGCTTCCTAGCCATGGCCACCACCTCATGGTCAGGCGGATTGTACTTGTAACAATTGGAGAACATTAACCGGATGTCCGCTGCAAAGCCTTGGGCGTCTTGATATTCCCGACTGTCCATTTTTTTCTGCAGGGGAGCCCAGAAAGGGGACAGGATTAGAGGGGGAAACCCCTCCCGCAGTGAGCAGAAAAATGCCCCTGAAGCCCTGCTGGTCACCTGCCCCCCTTCCTACCCTTAAAGCCCCTTCAGAAGCCACAGGCAGAGCAGCTGGATTTGGGGGTGCAAAGTGATTAATGACTGAACTCAGCCAGTGGGGGGTTGGGGGGGAAGGTGTCCCTTTGGAGAGAAGAGACTCATCCTGAAAGAGGGCAGGTCGTAGGGGGGGGGGATGTTCCGCCTTCCCTGCAGGCAGAAGACCCCGCTGGCATTTTCCACTCGGGCGGGAGCAAGCGGGGACTGCCTTGGGAAGTCCTGTGAGACAAGAGCCACAAAGGGCTCAACTCTGCCACCTGCACCCTGGTCGCCTCCTCAGGATGGATTACTGTCACACCTGGCAGGGCTGCCACTGAGAAGCATCCGGGATGCAGCTGGTGCAAAATGGGGGGTGAGCGCAGTTACGTGCACCCCAAGATCAGCACATGCTGCCCTTCTGTTCCTCAAACTACCTTGGTTGCCAGTTGGCTTCTGGGTTCAATGCAGGGCGCTGGGCATGACCTCCGAAGCGCCCCCTGTGCTGGGCCAGGCGATCTGAGGGGCGGCTGAGGCCTCCCCACCCCGTCAGCCCAAGAGGGGCCCCATCAGGCAGGACCCCGGAGAAGAGCTTTGTCTGCTACAGCAGAGACCCCCAGGAAGTGAGGCTGGGCCCATCCCCACTGGCCTTTTGGGGAGGCGCGGAGCCCCAGGAGCTGCTGCTGCTGGTGCTCTCCCTCACTACGACTTTGTCTTCAATTGTTTTCCACTTTGCTTACGCAACCTTGTTTCCTGTGGTTTCCTTTTGTCCTATGGGTGAGTTGGGCGTATAAATTCAGATCAATAAAGAAAGCCACAGCAGATAGCCCAACTGGGGGGTTTCCTCCCAAGCTGCCAGGGTAGGTAAGGCAGCCCCACTTCCACGCTCTCCTGGCCCTGGAGGAAGGGGGGGGCAGAGAGGAGCTGCCGAGGGGCTGCGAGGGCAGCCCTGGTCTCAGGGCTGGCAGGTCAGAGCAGGGCTCCTTCCCTCTTCTGGGCCTTTACCCAGCCGCTGTTGCCTCCAGGGTTTTGGGGTCTCCTCCGCAGAGGGACAGAGCGGAGGCTGCTTGGAAGCCGCTACGGCTCCCTGGCCAGATGGGCTGATCCAACTAGCTGGGGTCCCACATTGCTTCTGTTTTTTCTCTCGGGCGGTCACCTGGAGCTGGGGGACGTTACCATCCCTCCAGTGCCACGGACGGATCATGTCCTGGTAGCCCTGGAGGCCTCTGGGGCTGTCCCCCCCCCCGCCCCCTGCAGGGAGGTAGGGGCCAGTCAACCCAGAGGACTCAAGAGGGAACTTATTGGTCTTCCTCCTGGTTGGTCTGAGACTGGAAGAAGCAGGGATTGAGGAGGGCTTGTGCAGGTTCTCAGCTCCGGGGAAGGAAAGAGTGGGAGAAGGCAACTAGGCCAGGAGATTCTCCCCTTGTAACCATTTCTCTCATGGCTCTTCAAAGTCTGAAAAGAGCCACTCACCAGCTCCTCACACTCCCAACCTTCCTTGGAGTCACGTGTCCCAATTCAGCCTCTTGGCCACTAACAAGGACTTATAAGTGGTTGTAAGACTCCTGGGATCATGTGACTGACTTCCAAGCAGAAATGTCAACGGGGGAAGCCAGAATGGCTTAATGGTCGCATGGTTTACCTAACAATCATTTGCTTAATGGCCAAGGCAAAAAGGTTGTAAAATTGGACATACTTGAAGACTGTCTCACTTAGTGACAGAATTTCCAGTCCCAACTGCGATCGTAAGTAGAGGACTACTGTATCCGGCTAGTCCTGTGGGCAGGGACCAGGGCTCCAGCAGCAGCACCTACCACAGGTAGGAAGGGGGATCCCCTGCTGGGCCAGGCTCCACCTGTGGGTCAAGCAGGGGGGAAGCCAAGAGGGGACCTACTTTGACGGTGCTGAGGTCCATGGGGTGCTTGATGATGTCGTGGTAGTCGTGCAACTCCAGGGCTTCGGCGTCCACCGGCTTGTAGAAGGGCCAGGCGTAGGCCGCGTGCTTCTTGGACAGCATCTCCTTCAGGATGCTGTCGCAGTACTTGAGGTGCTCCGAGAGCTTGCCCTTCTTGCCCGCGTGCTGGGGCACCTCCCCGTCTTCCAGGTCCTTCTTTGGCGGTTTGATGGGCCGGCCACCGCTCTCCCGCCGAGCCACCACTTTGGCCTGCTTGGAGTCCAACAGCTGCGGAGGGGATTCACTCCGGCTGGCTGTGATGGCTGACGTGGTGGGCGTGGTGGTGTCTGCTTTCCGCTTCACCCCCTTTTTCTGAAATTAAAGCACAGCCCATAAGGAAGGGGCAGGTGGAGAGGAGCCCCCCCCCCCCAGAAGGTGGGTGAGGAGGAACTTGGGGGGGGGGCAGAAAGATGGCAGCGTTTCTCTGGCCTGAGACCAGAAACAGGCCAACCTCTGCAAGGCAGGGGTACCGGGAGCGGGCCCCCAGCCCCGCCCCTTCCCTGGGGGAGAAGCGCATGTGCAGAGAGGGGAGGCCCCCATTACCTTGACGATGGGCGGTGTTGGGGGAACGACTGCCATGATTGGGGCGGCAGGAGGCGGGGGAGGAAGCACGGGTGTCGCAGGGGGGGCAGTGATGGGGGTGACATTCGCAGTGATGGTTGGCACAGGGGTGACGGCAATTACAGGCGTCTGAGATACCGACGGAGGGACGCTCTGGAAAGGCGCCGGGGAGGATGCGGAGGAGACGGCCGTGGCTGCTGGGTGCTGGGTTCCTGCCGGAAGGAAAGCAAGGACGTCGAGAGGAAGGCTGAGCAGTTCCAGCTTTTCCTTTGCTGAAGAAATCATAGCATGGGAATCCCCCCCACCCAAATTCTGTAAAATTGTGTTATATTCTGTATGCTTAAAAAAATTAAAAACAGAAAAATACCAATACAAAAAGTGGAATGAAAAGTAAAGCAATGGTAAAAACGCCATGAAGAATTCAATGACTCACCAGCTGATGCGGAAGCCAACAAGTTTAGGCTCAAAAATACACTCCCAAAATTGGGATACTCTTTTAAAAATAGCCACACATATGGATAAGTTGAACCAAAATGCCATAAGCAATGTGCCACCCCATGGATATGCCCCCGGGTAAAAATTTAAAATGGAATCTGTTCTGTAAAACAACATTTACTGATACAAAATATGAAAACAATTGAAGTTCTTCAGAATGCATTGAAAACAACAAATTCTAAGGAACGGTTTATCTGGAGGTAGCACATTTTTTACAGTATTTTCGTTAAAAATTTGGGAGTTTATCTGTGAGCATATACAGAACTAACATTTATGCTCTAGTTTTAATATTTAATACCAAGCATTAGAAAATTTTACTTGTACTATTTAATATTAAACATCATAATTTTTTTTATTATAGTTAACTAATTTCATCTCTTTTTAATTAATCTGTCTCTACATTACTCACATTCTTGATAAGTAGATAGTTCCTCATTTTACATTAATACAACTTATCACTAACACCCAAAACTATTTATATTCATCAGAGAAAATGTTCTAAATTTTTAGGATTCTTTTAATATCTTTATGAAAAGTAGATTACTACATCTAATTTTTTTAAGAAATGTGATGGGTAACTTGGAGTTATGCATATGACTACAGCATTTTGTAGATAAAGTCTGCTTTTATAACCATGCTATTAACTAGTAATGATCAAACTTTGTCTTAATTATTGTACTTTATTTTCCAAGTATTTTGTAAAAGTTCAGGCAGGTGGAATTAAGTACATCATCAGCTTAGAGTCGCTGTGTTCCCACAAGTACTCCTCCTGGATTCCACTGACTCTTATCTAGTGCCAATTTAGTGTTGAATTTTAGCTGATCTTGTCTATGGGCCTGAATAAATCTTCTATGCTGCAACCTTACTGAATGGTCCTGATTCTTTGAACAGGACATCAATCCGCTTAACTTTGCCTCCCAGCTCTACCTGCTCTCCTTCTACATATTTCTTTCAAAATTAATGACTATATAGCAGGCAGTACGTTCTATTTCCTTTTCATAATGCAATAATGAACATATACCACAATCTTAAGATTAATGGGCTCTACTAGGAGCTGTCTGGTGGAGTGGTTAGAATGAAGTATTGCAGGCTAATTCTGCTGACTGCCAGCCACTCGATTTTGACCAGCTCAAGGTTGACTCAGACTTCCATCCTTCCGGGGTGGGTAAAACAAGGATGCAGATGATTGGGGGAAAAGGGCTGACCCTGAAAACCGCTTAGGCAGGACTGTGAAGCAATGTGATGTGGTATATAAGTCTAAGCGCTATTGCTGTTGATAGTAGAGTACAAACCGAAAAAAACTTTATGTATGTATGTATTATGTATGGCTGGCATGTATACATATATACGTACATAATACATACATACATGCATACATTAAGTTTTTTTCGGTTTGTACTCTACTATCAAATGACACTAAATATATACCTACCTTCCTGGCTTCAGCTGATAAGGAGGAGGACCTGTGGCTTAATGGTTAAGACATCTGCCTAAGATGCAATACAACACAGGTTCGAATCCCAGTAAGGGTATGGCTAGCTGATGAGAGCTAAATAGCTTGAAATAGATCTATACTAGTCTCCCTTTATTTATCAGCACAAATACAACATACATACATACACACACACACACACACACACACACACACACACACACACACACACGGCTGCTGCTGTGTTGCAATCGTTTTTTTCTGGGGGGAGGCCTTATTTTGGGGGGAGGGCTTTTTTGGGAGGGCTTATTTTTTGGGGGGAGGGCTTATTTTAGCGCATGCACTCAAAAGCCTGATTGGGCTTATTATCCAGGGAGGTTTTATTGTCAGGGAAACAGGGTACACACACACACACACACACACACACACACACACACACATATATATTCTGATAATTTTATGATTGCTTTTTGTAAATATTTTAATAAATGGATAAAGTTAACAGAGCTACACAGATTTTGTGTATATTACAAAGTAATTAAATTGTACTGAATATAAATTTTTATTCTACAGAATCAAATGCATTTTAATGGGCAGAAAATATTTCCCTCTAGGTAATATGGCTGTAACAATCTTTAGCATCAGTATTTGAAATGTAATATACTTACACACTGTTTAATTCAAATGTAATTGGTCAGCAACAATAATCTTACTGTATTGCCAAAATCTGAGTGTATGTCATTATGCTGCACCTCTTGGGTTGCTATTAAGAGATCCCAATTTACACAGAACAATGCGATGTCGCCTTAAAGTCACAGCTCCCCAGCCCTTGGGCTGTGGACCGGTATTGGTCTGTAACCGGTGGGAACTGGGCAATGCAAGCAGCAGGCAAGCACAATACCATCTCCATGCCACTCCCACCACCACCACTGCATGGAATGGAGCTGTTTTTACTGGCCAGATGCCCTTCCTGTCTCCAATGCAGAGTTTGCAACAGATATTTACTCAGTGTGCCCTGAGGGAGAAATATCTGCCACTACCTAGGATCTAACTCACAGTCTCCTGATTGTGAGAGGCCACTGCACCACTATGACAAACATGAAGAATAAATGAAAAAACTATAAAGAAGATTAATTGGGGGGGGGGGAATCTAGCTATTACATGTGCCTTTCAAACAAAGAGGAAGGGAAGGATAACAGACATGAATTAAGACGGTTTGATCTTGTGGAGATAAGGAAAGTGCACAGGTGAAATTAAGGTTTAATCATGAACAACGGAGCCACAATGAACCTCCGAAGTAGGAATTGGCGTCATCAAAGTTGTTCTGACTGCAGACAAAAGCAGTTGGTGATGCACCAGTGGTGGGTTACACTATGCTGAATGGCCACAGCAAAAGAAGCTGCAATCAATTCTAGAAAAAAAGCTGCTGGAGCCACTGAATGAATGCCATCACAGGAAAGACCCTACTCCACTAGATCCGGGGTCTCAAACTCACAGCCCACAGGCCAGATGTGTCATGCGCCAACCACCCCCACCCCTGGTTTAGCAAAGGGGGAAAATAGCAATAGCACTTAGACTTCTATGCCGCATCACGGTGCTTTCTGGCCTTCTCTAAGCATTTTTCAGAGTCGGCCTCTTGCCCCAACAATCTGGATCCAAACAAAAAATTAAAAAACTTTGTTAAAAAAAAAACAATCTGGGTCGTCATTTTACCCACCTCAAAAGGACAGAAGGCTGAGTCAACCTTGAGCCTGGAGAAATTCGAACTGCCAAATTGCAGTCAGCTGGCAGTCAGCAGAAGGAGCCTGCAGTACTGCACTCTAACCACTGCATCACCATTCTAACCACTGCGTCAAAAAGTCGCAATACGTCATGTGAGAATGTGACGCCGCGAGTTTGACACCCTGCACTAGAGGAATGAGCAGATGAGGGAGGGAGCAAAAGAGGACAGTATAAGAGAGATGATGGAGCCATTTAGAGACCCAGGAATGAGGCCTTGGCAACTGGGGGGGAAAACCACCAGTCCCCCAAGACAGTTTCCCTTAAACAGGCTTTTCCCATCCAGGCCCAGAGAATTTGATTTTTGTTTCTCAAGTGAGGAACTTTCCACCTTTCCCTGTTACAACTCATTTTGTTACTCGCTCAATTACAGCTGTGTAATTGGTCGAGACTATTTTGCATTTTATTTCTGTCATCAAGTGTATTAAACAAGCAAACAAATCAACAAATGAGCAAGTAAGCAAGTTGTGTGGCCCAATTCTGTATGGCCTGTAAAAGATGGGCTTTCCTTCCACCTCTCCATCCAGACCAGAATGAAAATAAGGAGGGGGGCCAGGGGGACACAACGGATTTCACCCTCTAGACTGAATCTGGTGCTCTCCTCTCCCATTTGAGGAGCAGCCATGCACAAACAGCCCACAATGTCTCCATTTCACCCCTGTGCTATCCAACCCATTTCTTACTAGCTTGGGGTATCGTCGTACTTTTTTTCTGATAAATCAAGCTATACCATGTCTCTGAAGGGGACGAGCAAGATTCCAATGTGGCACGCATTACTGAGACCTGGCTAACAGCGTGTGTGTATGTGTGTGTGTGTGTGTGCGCGCGCGTGTCCTCTGAGTTGGGCACCAGCTGAGACCCCAAGGCAGGGAAGGTGAGATGGCAGAGGGCATCTGAGAATGTCTCTTGGCTTTTGGGGGCCATGTCCCCGAGTTTCCAAATATGAGATCCTACTTCTGAGACTGGCTCCTGGCATCAGCACAAAATCTATGTATTTTATTATACTGTAAGCCACTTAAAATCATGTTGAACAATGGGCAGCAAATAAATGTAATAATAAATAAAATAAAACTCCCAGAATGTTTCTCCACTTCACCACCTCGTCCCTTTCCATGTATATCTGTTATGGCAATCAGGCCCGCATGCGTCTTCCAGTGCAAGGGAAGCGCAGCCTTCATCTCTGACCTGGGTTGGGGGTCCCAGCTGCTATCTTCCGAGCTTTGCCTTTAGGCACAGGGGGCAGCAGCTCCACTTCCTCCTGAGGCATCTGGGCCACTTTCTGCAGGAAGATCTTTTCCAAGGCTTGTGCCATGAGGACGATATCATCCGTTGGCTGGCAGAGAGGCACGGAAAGAGAAGGAAACACAGAGTAGCACAGAGGGCAAACTGAAATCCAAAGGCCCACACGTTCATTGCTAACTCTTGGGGGACCGAGGCCATTTGCCCTCAAAGGGTCTGGGCCCAAGGGAGAAAATTCAGAGCCAACACCCCCTCTTGGTAGTAGCCAAACATAGCCTATAAATGCCACGAGGCTTCCCCAGAAAAGAGTGGGCTAGATCCTTTACCTTGTTGTAAATGTAACAATTGGTAAACATGGTATTGAAATCCTGCATGCATTCACTGGCGCTCCAGTAGTAGTTGTGCTCCAGGCGCTTCTTGATGGTGCCCATGTCCATCGGGTTCTTGATGATTTTGTGGTAGTCCTGTTGGGGAGAGGAAGCACTCAATCTTTCACTAGCACCTTAGATGACCTGAGAAGAGGGCTGGCAAGAGAGGCCATGTCAAGGGAAGCCCTAAATCCTGACAGTGGAGGGGGATAGAGGGAGCAAGCAAGCAAGCAATCAGAATAGAGCTGGAAGGGACCTTGAAGGCCTTCAACCCCCGGCTCAAGCAGGAGACCCTAGACCCGTGATGGCCAACCTATGGCATGCGTGATAGAGGTGGCACGGAGAGCCCTCTCTATGGGCACACATGCCATTTCCAGCTGCACTTCCGGTTTCCGTCGAGAACACACATGAAGACCACCTGCTCTCTTCTAGGTTCTGTAGTGCACATGCATGAAGACCAGCTGGCTGGCGCGCATGTACATTACGGAACCCAGAAGAGAGTGGCTGGCTGGCCGGCATGCATGCGTGCGACGAACCTGGAGGTGCAGCTGCTCTCTTCCGTGTTTTGGTGCTCCAGTGCGCATGCGCACTCCTGCTTCAGCACTTGGTGCCAAAAAGGTTAGCCACCACTGCCCTCTCCCATTTCAGATGGGTGGCTGCCAGTCTTTCTTTAAAAACCTCCAGTGATGAAGCTCCCACGACGTCTGGTGACAAGCGGTTGCACTGGTTAATTGTCCTTGCTGTTAGGAGGTTTCTCCTTAATTCCAGATTGCTTCTCTCTGTGATCAGTTTCCACCTGTTGTTTCTTGTCCTGCCTTCTGGTGCTTTGGAGAATAGGTTGAAACCCACCCCCCTCTTCTTTGTGGCAGCCCCTGCAATACTGGAAGACTATAATGTCTCCCCTAGTCCTCCTTTCTCTAGCGCTGGACTATCCGTACCCAATTCCTGCAGTAATGATAGCAGGGCTGGTAGCATGTAATTAAGTGCATCAACGAATCTTATTCTTAAGTGTAGTGCAAGGAAAACAATAACATTCACAACACAGTGAAAACCATCAAGACAGAAAGACACTCTTAATAATCAATCAAAAGCATCATTAACCCCAGATAAATCTGATGGGCAGTTTTGATGCCCTGAGTCCCTAGGGAGTGGGCGGCATACAAATGTCAATAAATTTCCAAACTTGACAATAAACACAAAATATCTGGGTATTCGTTTCCTCTCATAAATATTATATATTTGTCTTTGCATAATGCATAAATATACTGAATATTCTTGTACAAAATATGGTAACCACTATTACCATACCATATTATATGGTAACAAGCAAGGATGAAGACCTCCTAGAATCCATATGGGTCAATATAAAAGGAGAAAAGAATGACATTGCTATAGCAGAAGAAATAGATGGACTTTGCTAAACAATTAACAAATGTATGTAGGAAACACACAGCAGAAGTAATGGGAGATTCAGCCTTCCATCCTTCCGAGGTGGGTAAAATGAGGACCCAGATTGTTGGGGGCAAGAGGCTGAATCTGTAAACTGCTTAGAGGGGGCTGGAAAGCACTGTGAAGTGGGATATAAGTGCTGCAGCCATTTTGTGTTTTCTGGTAGTTACTTTTGTTCTCCTTGGCTTTGTTTCATTTCAGATGGAGTGTCAAAGTGCCATCATTCCACGTGAGCCTCAGCTAAAATTCAACATTTTTTGGGGGGGGATTATTTTCTTCTCATTTTCAAATAAATAAATAAGATAATTAAGTGGAAAGAGAGAGAAATTAGGCTGACCAGATATTTTGCTTTGGGAATCTGGAAAGTTAAGGCAAAATCCTGCAGAATCTGAGTGACTTAACAGAGCCAATAAGCTTACTGCAAGACATCAGAAAGCTGTTATTTTTGCTGTTATGGTGAAGGTGATGCAATGTTTACTCTCCAAGGATGGAGTGGGAATCTCACCATTTAGCAACACAAGCACAGAGAGAGTGGCTAGAGAATTCTCCTAGGAGGCAAGATTCTGACTGCCCCCTCAAAACCCAAACTCCACACGCATAGGGAAACCGTGGCTGTCCTATGGGCCGATTGTTCCATCTTCAGCAGCACCTGTCTATCAAACATGGTCTTCAGTTGGAACCAAAGAGCCAAGAAAACCTCCCGAATCTCACTTTTCACCCCAAGTGACAATTTAAACTCTGTTTGCAGACAGCTTAAAAAGACACCTTCACACAATATCATCTATAGCAGGGGTGTCAAACAGGATTTCTTCGAGGGTCGGATCAGCATTGTAGTTCTCGGGGGGGGGGGGGGAGAAGTGGGGGCAGTGGGAGGAGATAGGACAGAAACCTCTTGCAGCACTTTGCCGGCCAAAAACGGGCCAGCAGAGCCACCATGGGCTGGTCCTTTCATATTTCCAGGCCGGCCCCACGGGCGAATTTAAGCAACCCACAGGACTTGAGTTTGACACCCCTGGTCTACAGCATGTTCTGATTTTTAATTTAACCATAGAGCAGAAGTTAAATGTTAAGTTTAACTCCATCAGAGCAGAGAGGCAGGGAATGTTTTGGGTCCCATCCCTGAGGGAGATACACCTGGTGGGACCCAGAAGAAGAGCCTTCTCTGTGGTGCCTCCCTTTCTCTGGAACATCATTTCCCCAGAGATTAGAATGGCTCCCACTCTAATACTCTTCTGGAAGGCGCTGAAGACCTGGTTCTGCCAGTGAGCTCGGGGAACCCAGAGAGGGATGGAGCCCATTAAATGGCTTGTGTGATCGGCTGTCGCTGGGGCGGGAAGTGGGAGATAATTTTATTACATGATTTGATTTTTTATTAGTTTTACTGTTTTTAGATGTGGTTTTTTATATTCCATAAGCCGCCTTGAGTTGCCATGAACGAATAGGCGGCAACATACATTTAATGATAAATAAATAGATAAATAAATAAATAAATAAAATGTCTTGACAGAGACATTAAAAAAAGAGAGAAATTATCACTCACCGGTAAGTTTAATTTAATGGCGTCAACTGGCTGATAGAAGGGCCAGGCAAATTGGTGCTTCCACAGGGTCTTCACCACCACATTCTGCATGTACTGCAGTTGGTTCGTCTTCCTCCCAGGCTTGGTGGGGTTGGTGACCTCTGGGGGAGGAGGGTTGACTGGCCCCTGGGGGGCCTGGATGGCTGATGTAAGGGCAGACATAATTCCCTGCCTCCTGGTTTCACTGAGGGCGGCGGCAGCAGCAGCAGGAGCAAAAGGGAGGAGGAGGAGGAGGAGAGCCGCCTGTTATGCTCCCCGCGTGGGATGGGCATCCCATTTCCAGGGACCAGCTATGCAGCCTGGAAAAGGCAAGGAGAAAAAGCATGTCGGTTTCTTCAGTGGGAAAAAGGTGGCATTATGGAAAGCAAAACGTTTGGTGGACAAAGCAGCCATCCTCTTTTCCCAGATCCCATGGTTACTTGGCACCCCCCATAGAAAGGAATCCATGTGAAGAGTTTTAGTCTCCTAACTGTCATCCCCATCACTCACCCCAGAGCAGTGGAAGAGGCAACCAACTCTGGGGTCAGAGGCCATCCAGGTGTATGGCTCAAATGAAGAGTCTGACATCAAAGAAGAAACCACATGCAGAACAGAACATTCCCAGAGCTCTTGAGAGGCCCCATCGGTCATATGCTTATTAAGTACGGTAAACTGCCACCTATCCACCACTGGTGACTTGCAGAGAGAGAGGGCTTTTGGGAACAACCGACAAGCTCAGTAGTGCCACAGTGAGAACTACAAACATCAGGGAAAAGGGGGGGAGTCTTCCATCGCATCCCTTCTTTCTTAGGCCAGGGCTAGTTCTTCCCATCGGGCAGAGGGAGACATAGTACACACTCTGAAGTCTCAAACTCAATATATCAACAACTATGCCTAAATAACAACCCCAAAGAAGAGGTGCCTTTATGGTTTAACGAGGGTTGGATTCCCACAATCTACTGAAGCATTTTGTGTTGGCTGCATCTAGTGTGTTACACAAAACCTAGGGCGAAATATGAACTGGAGCCCTGCCGATGCCTCTTCAAGGAAGAGTGATAATCCTACAATCATCAAGGCAGATAAAGGAATGTCTGCAAGGAAACAGCTAAGCTCAGAAAGCACCAAGGACCTCCCTACCTACAAGGGACTTTTCTTCTTTGGGAAATTGAAGCCGGTCAGCATTTGCCTTCCCCAAGTACAAAATGGCAAATAGGATCCCATATTTTTTTCTGGTCCTAAAAAGTCTTTGCTGGTAGTTACTTTATGGATGCCAAGGTTCATAACTGCTTTTGTTCCCCTCTTTGCCCCTGGCGCACGCAATGGGGTTCAAAGACAGTGGCTCGATCCATACATGTGGCAAGCCATACGACCACTTGGTTCTCATTTAACACGCATAAGGAAACTAAGCAACAAAAAGTTTGTTCAAAATAGCTAAACATTATTTTTTTACATTAGGCAAAATACTAGCAAAGGGACTATATTAATTTAAAACTATTAACCATGAGGCATTTTCATTCTGACAATAAAATAAAATGACACACAAAGAGCAAAATTCAATTTCTATTCCATCAAGTCATTTCAAGTGAATAAAGATTTGATCTTTTCAAGGATTCACAAAATAAACAAAAGTGTAATTTGTTTCAAAATGGGAGATGTCCCAAAGAAGGCAACAGATTAGTCTATTCCAGGAGTGACTCTCTTTTTTCCCCAGTGAAAACTGCAAGCTCCACCAAATGCCTCCCATCACTGGAGAAAAGGGTGGAATAGTCACAGAACTCCCCATCTGAAGAGATGAATCACCTAAGAGTAAAGCTTTTCTTCAGGGTGGAGTTTCAGTAAAATAAAAACTTCCAAACAAAGAACCAAGGGCTTCCTCAAACATTTCTGCCTGTCATGGGCCAATCCATGGGGCCAGAAGAGAAGGCAAAGAGCAGGGAGGGCCCAGGCAGTGGCTCTCTGTAACTGGCCTTCTAGTCTTCAGGGAGCCCCACCACTTTGGATCCCCCTGAATGGGGACAGTTTACAAAACTGCCCCCTTTCCCCTCATAGGCACTTACCAATTCCATCTTTTTCTGATATTCTGAAGCAGTTTTTCATCACCTTAATAGCAGTTTATACTTTCGTATCAATCCCCAAAACTTTGGTATAGATTAAAACAATAGTTTCCACAGGCTAGAATTTACAAAGTTACTTCTGGCTATAAATGATGGGAAACTATCCAGTAAGTTCTCCAGATTGCACACAACTACAACTACCTGTGTGTTAACAACCAAAAAGTATGTTGTTTTTTCTTGTTCCTCCCCTCCTGAACAGATGCAAGATAATGGGGGGGGGGGGAGAAAGGGCTCTGGAAAGCTCTTTCCAGCGGCCTCCCTGCAAATGTTATATGCAAGCTCAATAATGACATGAGTAATGCAGAACTCATGGAGCCACTTCCTACCTTTCCCAGGGTGCCTTCTGGGCACCACCACCTCTCATTATCCAGGCCTCTGCTTCAAAGCAAAGCCAGGCACTGGCTTCCTTCAGTCATCAGGTGGGGCCCAGATGCTAAGGCTGTCCTCGGATCGAAGCTGGAGTGCTAAGACCCTCATAAAGGGCAGGCGGTCCATGCTCCATGCTCCATGCTCCATGCGCGGCTGCTCCTCCCCCAGGCCCTCTCTCTGCCCTGGGGATTCCAACAGCCCTGCTGAAGTCCCAGGGGGCTGGCTGGCTGCCAACCAGGGCTGAAAAGTACCAGGAGAAGCCCCTGCATTGAGCCTAGGAGGCAGAGGAGCAGAGGAACTCCAGTCCTCCAGCCTGCCCAGCTCCCCCTGCAGAGGAGGGACATCTGTGGCAGGTCACAAAAGAGGCCCTGGAAGGCAGCAAACACCTGGGGGGCCACTGCAAACCTTTCTCAGGTCCTGGCAATTGTGTTGCCTAGTTTTTTATCCCACTTTGATTTCTTTTAATTGAAGGCAGCATACGTAGCTTAATGCCTCCTGTTTTCTCCACAACACTCCTGTGAGGTGGGTTGGGGAGAGGGAAGATAGAGGAAGAGGGAGAGACAACACCTGCCCCAAAGTCACCCATCTGGCTTTCATCCCTAAGGGAAGGCGACAATTTGCATTCCTCTGGTTTCTTTTAACTGCTACATCAAATTGGCTCTCACCAATTACTTTGCCAAGAAAAAAAAAGGGGAGGGGAACTTTGGAGTCCCATACACAGAAAGAAAGAAAAAGCTAACTTTTTCCAAGAATGGCATGCACACACACACACACACACACAAGTTTTTGGGCATCCAGTTTTCGTATTTGTCAGAAACAATAAGCCTGAATGACAGAAAAATTGCTGCAATGCTCCCCAGAATTTTTTTACTGCTGTAAATAAATCAAGCAAGAGATAAAGCATAAAGGTCAAGCAGCCTCCAAATAATGAGGGGGAGGGGTCTAGCAGGCACAAAGCACCATTTTATTCCGACTCCTCAATGAAACTTTCAGAGGCGGCTGAGTCCTGGATTCCAGAAGCTTCTCTATTATAAGGCAGCACTTTAATCCTGCGGGCGGCACTGCTGTGCCCACGTCCACCCCGCCCCCCCATGGCTCTCCTCCATCTAGGGCAGTGTTTCTCAACCTTGGCGACTTTAAGTCCTGTGGACTTCAACTCCCAGAATTCTCCAGCCTGCTAGGGGACTTAAAGTCTCCAACGTAGAGAAACACTGATCCAGGGGTTCCTTCTACCTTGGCAGTTGGCCAATCCGACCACTTCCCTCTGCCACTCTCTGGCACGCTGCTTATCAGCTGAGTTTTCATCATCTCTGACCCTTGTGACTAGGGTTTATGGGAGCTGTAGTTGAAAACAACCGTAGGGAATCAGGTGATTTATCCTGAATGCCTTCCACAACCTGTTGCTGGGAAAGGCAAGTAATTACAAAGACTGTGATTTTAGAAAGCCATTCAGCCGGCTGAGCTGTTTTTGGTTTTGTTTTGTTTTGAAGCCAAAGTGGTGGTTTTCTTCGTAGTGGGAATTTTTTTCACCCTTCCACTGAATAAGCTTAGACAGCCTCATGAAGAAGCACAAGTCCCAGCGTAGCTCTTCTGTTTTCCTGTGATTTAGGCCGAGCGGGCTGTTCAAAAACCAAAACTCTCTTCTACAAAACAGCGTAGCAGAGACCTCCAGAGACACAAAGCCTCCACTGCACCTCCGGCTTATTCATAGGAGGGAAGCATTAAATTCAATACCCTGCAAGGGAACCCCCACTCGGACAAACAAGCTAACAACAAAGAACCGTCAAGACTGAGAGGGCAGCCACGGGTTTATAAAATGAGAGCCAACCCGTCTCCTCTCACCAGGCATGCCCAAGCCGCAGCCCTGGAAAGCTAGTGATGCAGCAGTCCCACAAGATCGTAAACTTTTAACATTTATACCTGCATACAAATTAACTATATTATATACAGTTACAACAGGCAAAAGACTGGCAGAAGGCATCCATGAACACCAACTGGCAGTCAGAAGACATGACCAAAATTCTTTAATTACTCAACATAGAGACAGATTTAACCATAGTTTCAATTGGGAAAATGTGACCATCCTAGACCAGACCAAGTCCAAAAATGCCAGGGAACTTCTAGAAGCCTGGCACTCTGACAAATCAGCCGTCAATAGACACATAGACATTAACAACACCTATAGACTATGCAAAAGAGGCCATCAACCAGCCCAAAAGAGAAAAAGATTCCAGCACTTCTCCACCAGGAAACAACATAGATTAACTCCAAGGTTAACTTCAGACTAACAATCAAGTAAACAATACCCCAAGCAAGAAATTGGCAAAGAGCCATCAGTAAACAGCCCAACCAAAGAATCCCTAAGACCACCCACACCCACACAGACAGGCAAGACACCAGAATATAAACTGACAGCAAACAGCACTCCTTACTAGCACTGATGATGTTGCCTAGTTGGGTAATGAAACATCTGCAAGAAAACAAGCAAGCTCAGAGAGCACCAAGGACCCCCCTTATTTTATATGTAGTCCTCTTCACTCAATGCAAGCCATAAAGTTTGAACGCACCTGCCCTACACACAGATGATGTTACCTAGTTGGGTAATAAAATGTCTGAAAGAAAAAAATCCAGCTCACACAGCGCCAAGGATGCCAGAAACCTCAATTCCTAGGCAACACTGTTTCTATTACACTCAAAAGCCCACGAAGAAGAGATGGCTGAAGTCGGACTGACTGCCTCACTGCACGCAAAGCAATTTCAGCTGCTTTCTATGAAACGGCTACTGTATTCCAGTTGGTAAAGCTCAGAGAGCTTGATGTGCAAACTTTAACCAATCAGGGCTCATTCAATGGGCCATGCTTAAGAAAACAATGTGTTAGGTAGTGTATGAACGTCTCAAAGGTTACTGATGAAGCTCGCACTCTGAAATGAGGCTATTCTGTCAGACTCACTGCTGAGTAAATCCACTCAGGACGGGGGCACACAACTCAAGTGCCGAACTAGGCTAACAAAGCACACATTCAGTTTCCAAAGTTCATCCTCAACTTACGAGAGGCCTTCTTTCTTTCCCCTATCTTCCCCAGGCAGGGCTGGGAGAGGGAGCACAAGCATCTCCCTAACTTCAACAAGGTCTGTGCCGGATGGGCTTAGCAGGATAGTATCCTCTGGGCAGGAACAGGAAAGGCAACCAAAACATGTGCGATTGTAGGGCCAATGTAGGGCCGATTATAGGCAAAATATTCCTAAGTGTGTGTCCTGATCAGTGCTGGGTTTCAAATTTTTTTGGAACCTCTTCTGTAGGTGTGGCCTGCTTTCCGGGTCCAGTGGTGGAACCTCTTCTAACTGGTTCGGTAGATTTGACGAACCAGTTCTACCGAATAGGTGCGAACTGGTAGGAACCCACCTCTGGTATTGATATGCACCTCCCCCCAGTTAGTTATTGAATTTCTGCTTTTCCTGAGCTCCAATCAATTGCTATTGCAATCCAAAGGCTATTTATTCTCCAGGAGTTTAAAATAAATATTAGAAAGTAGGACTTTCCAGAGAGTTACAGGTTATAAACCAAACTTCAGACCCAGAATTGAGCAAAGTGACTTGAAGCATTTTACCTCTTCTATGCAACCGAAAAGCCTCATGTCACCTCCTGAGAAGTGGGTTCCTTAGGTCTGGTGGGGAAGAGAGAGAAAGGAAGTTCCCACCTGCTCTTTAAGAGGCTGAAAGGGGGGGGGGGACTTCAACACTGCACTGGCTGTGTATGTGCTTTTCTGCCCTGGGTCAAAGTCCACCAGCACCAAGCAATACCAGGAGAAACAGTGGCTGCAACCACACTCTGCATTCAGCCATAGAATAGCTTTGTTACTGCTCACTAAATATGCCAGAATTTACAAACGTGGCATTTATGATGAAATTTGCACCTGCCCTTCTACTAATATAAAGCACTCAAGTTGGCTTGCAACATTTAAAAAAACACAAAAAAACTAAAACCAACCAAAAGTTCAAATCCTGATGAAAGAAATACATTTGACAGTTTTCTTAAAGGACGGGGCAAAGGACACCTCCAATCTGGGCAATTGGGCCCAAAGCTGGTTTCATGGTCCCCCCCCCCCAATCAATTACAGCATCTTTAGCCATGTTTGACTTAGCATAACTTTCACTCAGGCCTCTCCCGTTTGCACCCAGCCTTCCCAGTCCAGCTGGAGAGCTGGCTCCGCAGCAGCCCAATGGGATCCCTGCCAGTCCTTCAAAGCTTCTTCCTCCACCGACTCCGAAGTTTTGACAGGTGTCATTAACTTTCTTCGCCGGCTCTTCCAGGCTGCCAAGGCCGCTCTCCTTTCATCCGGGCTAAGAAGGGACCCAGGACTTCGGCAGTTGGGAGTTTCCGAGCACGAGAAGGGAGCGAGCCGGGCAAGCACCAGCGATGAATGGCTGCCTGTCTCGCCCAGTCCGGTGGGGAACTGTGGCGGCCGCCGGCTGCCACCGGCCCGGCAGAGCTCAGCTTGGACCGGGGGCGCCCCGACTCCGCAGCCCCAGGGGACGGAGGAGGCCGGGAGCCCCAAGGCCCGGCGCCCCGCTTCTCCCTCCGCTGCAGGGAAGAGCCGGCAACCGCCCTCCGGGGCCGCGTGGGAGCCCACCGGGGAGGCCGCCTCAACTTCGGGGGAAGCGCGGCGCGAAGACCGCGAGGGCGCCCCGTTCCCGACTCCAAAGGGGCCCGTTTGGCGGGAAGGACGAGGCCCCTTCGGACACACCGGGCACCGACACTCGCCGGCCCCGGGGGAGGAAAGGATCCGCGGGGGCCCGGGCAGGCTTCGGCCGTCCCCGGAGAAGCCACTTCGTCGGGCCCACCGAATGGCGCCGACGGCCTTTGTGTGGCCACCGCTGCCGCCGGCGAAGATGGCGCGGAGGGGGAGTCGCACCCGCCCCCCGCCTCCCCCCCGCCTTTGTCGCTGCGGCGCCCCTCCCCCCGCGCGGCGGTTGGCGCCCCCCCCAGCGCCCCTCCCTCCCCTCCCGGCCTGGGCCCTCCCGCCCGCCCGCCCGCCCGCTTACTTGGGCCCGCCGCCGCCCCCGCCGCCGCCTGGCCAGGCCGGCGGGCGGGCAGGCTGGCCGGCTGCTGGCTGGCGCTGCGTACCGAGCCGCTCCTGCCGCCGCCGCCGCCGCTCCGGTCCGCTGCCGCCCGCCGAGGCCAGTCGGGCTGATGCTCGGACGGGGCGCAGCGCTGCGCTCATGCGCCGGCCGCGGGGGCCGCCGGGAAGCGTAGTTCACTGGAGCGGCCTGGCGCGGCGCTCCGCCCGGCGGGGACTACAAGCCCCAGCCTGCGTGCGCCCCCTTTCTTCGCCGCGCCGCCAACAAAGCGCTCGGCGGCGGCGGCGGCCCGGCCAGGTCGGCCTCCTCTCGGTGGGACCCATCGGGAGAACCTCCGTGTAGGCTCCGTCCCAGCGACCGAGGCGTCCCCGTCGCGCAAGCCCGCCCAGGCACACGCCGGCTCCGTTGGTGCCATGGGAGCCTCCGCGGTGCAGGCCGAGAAAGGCCTGGCGGAGCCACCCGAAGCGCCTCTCCTCGGGCCCCTCTTTGTCATGGCCCCTCCCGTCCGCAGCCTCGGTGGGAGGCACTCTGCACGGGTCCCTGGGGCCCTTCAGGTGGTCCCCGGCTTGACTACTGTAACCTGCTCCACGTGGGGCTCCCCGTTAGGAGGACTGGTGCAGAACGCGGCGTCTCCCACAGCCCTGGAGGGGCCTGCCTCCGTTTACCCTTTCAACGCTCCTGCCTTCTGAGGGCTACAGTCGCTGGTTTCATTGTGTGCCTCCAAACTCTACACGCCGTAGCGCAGGGTTCCTTGAGGGACCCGCTGCCTCCCACCGCATCTGCTCAGCCAAATTGTCCCTGCAAGACTGGCAGCTCCATGTTCCCACGGGCCTCGGAAGCGAGCCTTCTCTGCAGCAGCCCCTGCTCTGTGGTTCCCCCAGAGATCTGGATGTGCTGTTGTTTAGAACTGTGAAAACCTGGCTCCAGAACCGTAAATTCAGGTAGTTCTCATATATTGACCACTTGTCCTGTGACCATTCAAAGTTACAGGGGTCCTGGGTGGTACTTAGGATGGGTCCTGAAAGTTCTGGCTGTCCCAACAGCCCTTAAATGCCACATGGCTGCAATCTGGGCACCTGGCAGCTGACTTAGACAAACAACAGTTGGCAGCATCTTGAAGTCAGGTGATAGATATTTGGCATCTTTCCTGCCAGCTTCCCACAAGCAAAGTCAATGGGGAAGGTGGAAAGTCATGGTAGTTACTCTCCCCCCCCTCCCTCACACTCATTGTGCTCATGCCATGCTGGCCACCCGCATGCCCTTCCCATAGGGTAGCAGCCACTTACCTACCTGCCAGCCTACTTGTGAAATACCTGGAACTCACCGTCCTTGCTTAACAATGGTAACGGGTGTCTGGCTTGCTTTGGTAAGTGATGTGACATCACACTTTACGAATGTACCGCTTAAGGACAAATTCCTCAGAATCGTTATTGTTAACCAAGGACTTCTTCAATGACTGTAATACCTTAGCTATAAGGTTAAAATAACCTTGCAAGTCTGAAAGGACTGTTCCCCTCCACCCCACTTTTCACTGAAGTAGGGAGGGTCCCTTCTGACACCCTCCCCTCCTTTGGACTTGTATTTCATTCATCAGATCTTTGTCTAGGCTGTGGCTCTTCCAGTCACCCATAGTTACTTTCACACGCCTTTCACACCCTTGGCTTCATTACATTTTCGTTTTTATCTTTTATTGTAATAGTAATTACTTTGCTATGAATTGCCCTGCGTTATTAAGTGGCTTACAATTTTAATAAATTATCATTATTGTACATGGTACATATTATTGCTGTTCAACCATTCGGGTCTACCCAGCACTGATTTATTTCCATAATGGCAATTTCTTCTTGGGAACACTCAGTCACTGTAAAGCAATAAAATCAAAATATTGTTTACTCATTCAGTGTAGGATTATTCATAAGAGGAGAAAATGATTGAGTACATGCAGAATTATTACATTAAGTGTAATCATTTGAGGTTGACAAGTGGCTTAAAATTGAATACTTTTGAATACTTGAATACTCTTGATGAGTCAGGGAAACCCAAGGAAGCCCCACAGCACCAGCTGAACAGGATCTGAGATAGAATCGGCCCCTAGTAGCCTGATTGCTCCTGCCCTAGACAACCCATGATTGCAGAATGCTATATAGATCATCCTTCACTTAGGACTGTAAGGAAACCTCCCCACTACAATCGTAAGTTGCTGTGGTTGTTAAGTGAATTGCCTGCCTGGTAGCCTCACTCAACGACACTGTCACAGCATTCCCAGATGCTAAGCAAAATGAGTAAAAGGCTGGCAGCTCCTCTCCCTGTGCAGAACCAGCATTTGGGCCAGAGAAAGGAAGCTCGGATCCTGAGGATCCATGCTTCCTTCTCCTGCCCAGTGCACCAGGTCCCCTCCCCACCACCACAGGGGCCTAATTTTCCAGGCCCTGGTAGTGGTGGCATACAGCTTCTTCCTTTCTTCAACTTGTGCCCCTGGGGAGGGGGCACAATCACGCCTGCCCTCCCTGGGCCGGAAAGTCTTTTTAACTTTCTGGCCCAGGGAGGGGAAGAGGCAGAGTGGGCAGGAGAAAGGAAATGGCTTGTGACCTTCCCTGGCAGTCCCTTCATTCAACACCACTGTACTTTCAAAGCGTTTGTAAGTCAAGGACTACCTGCGCTTCAAGCTGCCCTTGGAGCCCAATGAATGAGAAGCTTCCTCCGACCTAGAATTCAGCAGAGCAGGCAGCTGTGGGCACTTCTGCTTTGTGAACTACACCGGTGGCCAGTTTTCTTCTGAGTGTGTTTCAAGTGTTGGTTGTGACCTCTACAGCCTTACTTCACACAGTGCCTGGTTACTTGAGAGACCACCTGCTGATCTGTTTGGGCAGAGTTTGCAGACTCCAGGTACTTTGGATTAAGCACCTTCATCTCTAGGGACCCACTAAGCACTAAGGCGCCATCTCCGCTGCAGCGCCTGGAAGAGGATTCCCTGAAGATCCAGGCAGCGTCTTCCGCACTGTTGGATGGATTCTCCTGTTGCTCTATGACAGATCCCCAAACTTGGCAACTTTAAGACTTGTGGACTTCAACTCACAGAATTCTCCAGCCTGAGGAATTCTGGGAGTTGAAGTCCATAAGTCTTAAAGTTGCCACGTTTGGGGTCCCCTGTGAGTATGAGATCCACTGTTTCAGACCGTGAGCTGAAACGGTGCGGAGTCGCTCTGGAGTCAAGCGACACTTCAGCAGGATCCACAATGGAGCGAGGCGCATTAATAAACGCGCGCGTGTGTGTGAAGAGAAGCTTGCCAGTCTGCACTCCTGTGAACCCGCTTCTTCTGAACGCTGCCGGTCTCTGCCCGCGATCCTCAGGGCTACTTGCGCGCGATTCAGTTTCAGCGGGAACTGCTCCTGCCGTGCGTGGGGCAAGAATCCCTTTGCAAAAATCCCGGCCTGCAAGCTCCGGCCGTAACGATTCCGGGAGCGAAGGAGGCCTGAAGCCGCCGCCCCCCGCCCCTTCCTCCGCCTGCGAAAGAAACCGAGCAGCAGCAGGAACCCCTCCCCTCCTTCGCTACGCGCCTGCGTCTCTTGACCCTTTAGGCCCGCCGTAGCCGCGAGAGACGCTTCCGCCCGGCGTGTCCTGGCACGTCTTGCCGGGAGCCTCTGCGCTTGCGCGAGCAAGGCAAACGCAAAGAGCGGCGTCGCGCCTGCCTCGCCTGACCGCCCGCAGTGCGCCTGCGCGAGGCCTCGCGCGGCTTCCCCTCCCTCTTCCCTCCTCCCTCCCTCCCGCCGGGCGGCCCGCAGGGAGGCGGCGGCGGCGGAGCCCGAGGAGCCCGCGAGACCCGCCGCGAAGAAGGTGGCACGGTGAGTGAGCCGTGCTGGCGAGCGAGCGGACGGGCGTGGTGGGCCGGCCGCAGCCTCCGGGCCCTCAATCCCACGCGGCGGCACTGGGCGGGCGGTCCGTTTGGGGCCTGGGGAGGCCTCTCCTCGCGCCGCTGCGGCCTCTGCTCCTCCCCAGGAGGCCTCTTTGGCCCTCCGCCCCACCCCCGATGACGCTGCGGGGCCCCGCCGGCAGGACCCTGCAAGGCTTTCCTGTTCCGGTGACCGTGGAGGGGAATCCCCCCCCAAGAGAGACCCCTCCCCCCGGTTCTGTCCTCAGGATCCTCCCTTCTGCTGCTGCTGCTCCCTTCCCTGGGAGGGTCCTCCCCCCCCCCATGGCACTCCAAGAGGGTGGACTTCAACCCCCATAATCTCCCAACTCTCTGGCTGGGGAATTGTGGGAATCGGAGCCCACCCTCTTCAAGCGCCATGTTGGAGGGAGGTGGGGGTTTACACTGAGCTGGTCAGCCTGCTTCACTTTGGGTCCCTCCTGAGCGACCCACAGAAGTCTGCCACGTCTCCCCTTCCTATCGTTGCAGTGGTGGGGGAGTCAATGGCCACGCAGGGGGGGAAAAGCCCGGCCCTGCACTTGGTTGCCTTGTCCGGACGGGACTTGCCTTCCAGGGCTTTGTAGGTCTCTGGTTGGCTGGCAGAAGCTCAGCTACTGTTGGGCAGCTTCTTCACAATGTCCTGGGATGTGTCCTCTCTCCCACTTTATTTCACAGGTGGGTGAAATGCCCCACTGCGCAGTCACGGCCTTGTTGCTGCTCTCAGGTGCAATGTGTCAGTAAAATGCTCTTTCTTTCTCTCTCTCCCTGTCTCCAGAAAGAGGTGAACCTTCCTTTGAGACTAATCCTGGCTTGTGCTTCCCACCATCATGGCTACGGAAGAGAAGAAACCTGATGCGGAGTCAGCCAAACCGCAGTCGGCTCCTTCCTCCTCAACCAATCAGAGCAAGGTGAGTGGAAAGCTTCTGGCCCATCCTTCTGGCTGGAAGTCCAAGGAGAATTCCTCGGGAGAGCCCGAGGAGCATCAAAATCTGCATTTTGCTGAGAGAATATCTTACCTCTCTTCTTGCTTGTAGAATTTAGTTGCTCACAGAACCATCACATCGAAGCATAAACTAAATTTGTGACAGGAGAAGCAGGCTATTGTGCCATCTGTTCCAGCACAGGATAGGTTTGCAATCATTGAATTCGCATATTTATATTCTAGTAACTTTTTGCCAGAACTGTATTGATTTGAGCAACATCAAATAACTTATGTTAAATAAATCCAAGATACAAATAAAAATATGGGGAATGCAAAAAATGTTTTACTACAATGTAAATAAAGAGATGGATGCTGAGCATCTGAAAATGTGCCATATATTAAAAAATATATACCTTTATTTCTATCTTAACTACTGATCAAACTTTTGAAATACAGGTAGTTCTGAAGTTATGATCATTTGCTTAGCAAATGGTACTTAAACTATGAAGGGCCCTTGTAGTTCCAATTCCTATAGGGTCCCTGGTGGCTTCCCACAAGCAAAGTCGATAAGGAAACTGGCAGGAAGTCAGAATCGCAACTTAGCAAGTGCAACTGGGACTTCTGGAATTGGCAGTGCTAAGTGATATGGTCACATGATGTCACATTTTATGACCGTGTCACTTAATGACTGCCGTCCTGGTCCCAATTGTTGTAAGCCAAGGACTATCTGTATCTGCAATCATTAGAACAAAGCACAACTTAAATAAAACAACACATGTCAACAACCGAGAATAGAGCCAGATACAAATGGATGTTTTCTAGCAATTCAGCCTGCAATTCTTTTATTCGGAATTCTTCAATTCTCTGCATTAAGTCTGTGCTCCAGAACTGAGCCCCGATCTCCACCTCCAACATTCTCAAGTGTGACTGACTCTAGTATTTTTCTTAAAAAGTTCTTGGAAAAATGCAAACTATATCTGAATAGCCTAATAAATTTATCTTCATCAGGACAGTAAGATGTTAAAGAGGAAACCACACAGTTTTGGATTTGTGACAGTCAACAGCTTTGCCAGTTGATCAGAACATACTGTTGCAAAAGAACTTCTGTCTCGGCTCGGACTTAGTTCCGGTTAGTCCAGCTGTGCCTTCCAATTGCTGTGCTGGGAGGGTACAAATGTCACTGCCTCCCTGCTAGGCAGCCATTGGCATTTGCAGATACATGGCTTCTGCCCAAAAATCTCCATTTAGTTCTCCAAATGGAGAACTCTCTTCGAAAAATGAATTTTTAGATATTTATTAAAACTGTCTTCTAATTGGTGAAGGAGCAGATTTCAAAAGTGACTCGGTACCTGCATTTGCACCATCTTGTTTTCACATGCTTCTCTGTTAATTTGGTCAATCCTAATAAAAGGATCCTGAAAACCAGTTTGTCGTAGCATTTAAAGGGCTGAATTAGAAGCCAGACCGAGTTCTAATCTCCCCTTGGGTGTGGGACCTGCCTGGATGACTTGAGGCCAGTTGTTTTCTCTCAACCCTCGGGGGGAAAAAAGCACTGGCAAGCCATTTGAAAGCATTGCAGTAAAACTTCAGGGACTTGTCTTTGTGGTCACAAGGCTGATGCGATGGGCCATGAAATAATAGATCTCCCAATTATTGTTTTATTGGGATTGTTTGGCCTCCATGAAGCCAAGGCAGCCTTCCTGCAGAGCTCTCTGCCAAGCCCCAGTTCCTCTGCTGCCTGGAGGGAGGTACAAAGGGCTTGGGAGAATCCTGGCAAGTGGTGGCTAAAGAACTGCGTAGCCCCTGCTTGGCCATGTGGACAAGTTGTTTCATGATCTAACATGACTTTATTTTGCCAGCCTGCACCTGTGAAACCCAACTATGCCCTGAAGTTCACATTGGCAGGACACACCAAAGCCGTCTCCTCCGTAAAATTCAGTCCCAATGGGGAGTGGCTGGCTAGTTCTTGTAAGTATCCTGTGGTTCTCTTCTTTTCTTTCTACAGCATGTAATCCCAGTTAAAGGAACTAAAATTAAAATGGTTATTTTAAAGTGGAAGCCAAATGGGTGGGGTTTGGTTTTTTTACATGTATGGATATTTGTGTCACAGAGTGGAGGCTTCCTTCTGAGCAGGTTGTTATTCAGAAGCCCCCCAGTGTCCTTGAGATGGGCTTGGAAGGACAGGACTTTTGACTGGGATGGCTCCAGAGAAGGCCGTTTGCCTTTGTTCCTGGTTGTCCCAAAGGTGCTTTTTCAGGAGGCAGTTGTTTTTTTCTTTTGAAGACGTTTCACTTCTCACTCAAGAAGCTTCTTCAGCTCTGATAGGATAGGGGGGAATGAAGCACCTGTCAGAGATGAAGAAGCTTCTTGGATGAGAAGCGAAATGTCTTCAAAAGAAAAAACAACAAAGTCCAGTTGCCTAGAAAAGCACCTCTGGGACAACCATGACCTGGAGGACTGAGAATCTCTACAGACTATCGGTTCCTGTTGTGTCCTCATCAGACCGTTTGTGATTTTCACTGCCATTGAAGCAGCTGGTAACCTCATTTGTCATCTGTGCTTTCTTTTGACCTATACTTGCCACTGTAACTTAAGAAAAATTGTTCTTGATACAGGGGGCGATCACATCATTTCTGAACATCTGTAAAACTGGCAGAATTAGGATTTCTTAAGGCTGTCTATATGCTCGGGGTTGTATCAGGGAAAGCTATGTTTATGATTGGTGTAAACATTTATAATTTTGCACAATATACTCTGGTTTTCCATCCTCTAGACTAGGCAGAGGCGAGTGGAAGCCCCGGAGCTTTGGAATTTTTTATCACAGCTCACTCTGAATGGATTTGTTGGCTGGACATTTGTAAAGATGGAAGTGTTTGTGTTCACAATACTTTATGGCTGGCCCTGCTGGTTGGACTCCCTTGCAGGGCACAGCCTCCCTCGTCATCCCAGGGGAAAGCAGCTCCTGCTGTTGCCCGGCCTTCTCCAACTCTCACTGGGTTAATTGTCTGCCAGTTGCCAAGAACCCACATGTCAATCACGCGACTGCACGGAACACTCTGAGGGCCACTGCTCTTTTCAGCACCATCTTAACTTCAGATGATTAAACAGCATTAAATGAGATCTACTTGCTTTTGCAGCAAACAAAATTATGGGTGGCAAACTGACTTTTATAATCATTTTCACTTTTTATCCTTTCTTTTTTTTTCAGCGGCTGATAAGCTGATTAAAATTTGGGGTGCTTACGATGGCAAGTTTGAAAAAACCATGTCTGGACATAAACTGGTAAGTATGATACACAGAATGGGAGTTTGATGCTCCTTGCAAATTTAACTGAGATGGTCCCAAGAGACAGGATCCCCTTCCTTAGCAGAATCCTTCCCAAGGAGGCCTTGTAATAAGCCATGAGAAGGAAGTTACGGTCTGGCGTCACTGAGGTGGCCTCTCAGTCGTAAGTATGACAGATCATACTTTGGGGACAAAAAGCATAAAGGGAAGAGAGATTTCTAGACTAAACAATGTTTGACCACAAATGGGGAGACAGATTTTGAAAGCACTTCCTAAACCACTACTGAGGAGTAGTTGGGCACATCAGGAGTTGTATCAAGTGAAGCATTTGCTGGAGGAGTCTGCTGTCATCCTTCTGGGTATAGCAATAGCAATAGCAGTTAGACTTATCTACCGCTTCATAGGACTTTCAGCCCTCTCTAAGCGGTTTACAGAGTCAGCATATTGCCCCCAACAATCCGGGTCCTCATTTTACCCACCTCGGAGGGATGGAAGGCTGAGTCAACCTTGAGCCGGTGAGATTTGAACAGCCGAACTGCAGGACTGCAGTCAGCTGGAGTAGCCTGCAGTGCTGCATTTAACCACTGCGCCACCTCGGCTCATTCATTCAAGAGACACCTGTGCATCCTAAACGAGGGCTTTTCCAGGCCAATTCTTTGTGATGTCCATGTAGGTGTTATAAAAGAGATGATTATTGCTCTTTCTGCAATTTTGTTTTAAGCTTTCAAATGTCATTTGCAGCCCTGAGACTTCCTAGCAGTCTGACTTTTCATGAGCGTCTCCTGATCACCCAAGGCAGTTGGCAATGCCAGTTGCTGGGGAGGGATGAGGTTTCCCAAACTTTGGGTGAAGAAGAAATCATTGCAGAGGCATTTTTTTCTGTTTTGCAGGGGATCTCTGATGTTGCTTGGTCATCTGATTCTAATCTTCTTGTCTCTGCCTCCGATGACAAGACTCTCAAAATTTGGGACGTCAGCTCGGTAAGGTTACTGATTGTGTGATTTCAATGCCCCAAAACTTTACCTTTCGAGAGACACTTCATATCAAGTCTGACATATGCCCTGAGCCAAAAAGTCCCTCTTTTTTTCCAATCGGGCTTAATTGCAGTCCCTAATTTTCTCTTCTCTGCCTTAAGGGAGTTGAAACTCCTGAAGGGAGTTTTTTGTGGCAGTTCCAGGATCAGTTAAACTTTACTAAG
This sequence comes from Thamnophis sirtalis, assembly GCF_051295495.1. Classification (NCBI taxonomy): domain Eukaryota; kingdom Metazoa; phylum Chordata; class Lepidosauria; order Squamata; family Natricidae; genus Thamnophis; species Thamnophis sirtalis. The sequence continues at coordinate 25,166,959 of NW_028261382.1, forward strand.
AGAAAGAGAGTTATGAAACAACATCAATACCTGGGAAAATCCTAAAAAAGATAATCAATTAGCGAATTTGTGAGCACCTAGAAATCAGTAATGAAGTCAGCATGGATTTGTTAAAAACAGATCGTGCTCAACAAACCTTACATTCTTCTTTGACAAAGTGACTAAATTAGAGAACCCAAGAAATGCTGTAAACATAGTACATTTGGATTTCAGTGAAGCCTTTGACAAAGGAGATCACAACCTATTCCTTGGCAAGATAGGAAAATGTGGGATAGAAAACATGACCACAAGCTAAATTCATAACTGGCTGACTAACCACACTCGGTGCATAGTCCTTAATGAGACTACATCTACATGGATGGAAGTGGGCAGTGGGTTACCTCAAGATTCTGTCCTGTGCCCAGGACTCTTCAACTTCTAGATGAAGGGATAGATGGGGTGGCTCATCCGATTTGCAGGCGATAGCAAGTTGAGGGGATTTGCTAACACTTTGGAAGTCAAGGTTCAGAATGATTTTGACAGAATTAAGGGTTGCGCCTGATTCAAAAGATTCAGTTCTTCACTGGCAAGAAAAATAAGGACTTAGGAATGATCAGGTGCACAGATACACAATAGTAGGTACCTGGCTCAATTAACTGTGAGAAGGATCTAGTAAACCTTAAGTATGAATTAGTGTGCAGCAGCTGCCAAAAAAGCCAGTGCAGTCCTAGATTGTATCAACAGAGGGGGACAATCAAGATCACAGGACACGATTAGCACCGCTTTATACTGCACTGATCCAATTCTGGTCGTCACAATTAAAAAAAAGGTGTTGGGACCCTAGAAAGTGCAGAGAAGAGCAATAAAGAGCATTAGGGTTCTGGAGGCTAAACCATACGATGAATGGTGAAAGGAACTAGGTATATCTAGCCTGTTGAGAAGGATTAGGGCGACATGATAGATGCCTTCCAATATTTGAAGGGCTTTCACAGAGAAGAGGGGATTGACTTATTCTGCAAAGCACCTGAGGGCAGAGCAAGAAGCTAGAGACAAACCTGGAACTAAGGAGAAATGTCCTAACAGGATAATTAATCCATGGAACAACTTCTGGAGTTGTAGGTGCTTCATTGCTGGAGGCTTTTATGAACCATTTGTCTGGGATGTTTGAAGAAAACTGCTGGAGTGACCAGAAGAGAGAAAATCAGAAATGAGACAATAAGAATTGGCAGAGGGCCAAATCTTAAATTACCATAATTTTCGGAGTGTAAGACGCACCAAGGTTTTGAAGAGGCAATTTTTTAAAAAAAAAGTTTTTGTACTCTGCAAACCTCCCCAAAACAGGCCTGTTTTTTCCCAAATAGGCTTTAGGGGGCTTGCAGAGTGCGCCTGGGAGTGCCCTCCCCCCAAAGCAAAAACAGCCCGTTTTTCGCAAAAACAGGCCCATTTTTGTCAAAAGATTTGCATGTATAACCTTTAGGAGGCTTATAGAGTACTCCTGGGGGTGGGGGAATTGAGCAAAAAACGGCCCATTTTTCATTCATTTCTGCCCTCCCCAGCCCTCAGGAGCTCTCTAAAAGCCTTCTACAGGCTCTGAACAGCCATTTTGGTGAAGGGGGGTTTCAGGAGGCAAAAAATGCTATATTCAGTGTATAAGACGCACCCAGATTTTCAGCCTCTTTTGAGGGAAAAAGGTGTTTCTTATACTCTGAAAAATACAGTCTATACAAAACAGCAAATAAAGTGATTTGCTGACCTGGAGAGGATGTCTTGGGATTCCACACCATACAAAGCCTATATAAAATGGGAGAAGGTCAAAGGCAGACCCCAAAGAAGTTGGGGAGACAACATCCAAGACACACCACAACAGCAGCAGTTAACCAAGGTTGGAGCCACCAGAAGAACAAGAGCTAGAACTTTGTATCTCCCCTGACACCTGAAGTTGTAAAAGGAGAAGGAAAAGATGGAAGGAAGGAAGAGAGAAAGAGAAAAAGAAGGGAAAGAAAGGAAAGAAGGAAAAGAGAAAGAAAAGGAAAAGAAAGGAAAGAGAAGGAAAAGAGAAAGAAGGAAAACAAAGAAAGAGAAAAAGAAAAACAAGGTTTCTTGCCTTGGGCAGGGCATTTTGTTGAGGTCCCTTCCAGCCTTATGATTCTATGTTGTCCAGGACAGCTTTTATTCCCATGGAGGGAGAGACAGGCAGTTCAGATTGTATGTCAGCTGGAGAAGATTTGGATGCTGGCAGAAGAGTTTAGAGATGCAAATGGATCCTGTCCTTTTGGCAGTTCTAAAGTAGCATCTGTCCAATAGAAAAGGGATTCCGTCCCATTCTTCTGGAATGTAAAGATTGGAAAGAAACCAGTCTGACCCTTCACCAGTGGAGGAATCTCCTACTGCAGCCTTCTCCTAGGAGGCCCTTCAGCCTCTGCTTAAACAGCTATGGCCTCTTCCATTGAGGAGCAGCCCGTAATTCTGGAGTTTTTTGCTGATGTTTCCAAATCAATTTCCTTACCATTTAAACGGGTTGTTTTTTGCTCCTGCCTTCTGGGGCAGCCTCCAGCCATTTTTATTTATGTTCGAAATGATGACCCTTTGGCTGTACTTTGGCACAGCTGTTATGTTTTCCTGTAGAGTTTCTCTTTTCCAATTAAACCTCTTTAAGAATTCCAATTACCCCTCATAAGTTTTTCCTTGCTGCCTTACTTCGTCACCTCTGGACACCTTCCCTTCTGTCAGTGTCCATCTTAAAATCCTCTGAGCTGGATGCAGTATTCTTGGCATGGGCTGCCCACCGGAGCAGAGAGCAGAGAGGAATGGTGACTCCCCTTGATCTTGAGGCTTAGCTTGGCTTCTGTTAATGTGGCCTCTGATTGCATTGGCTTTTGGCTCAGGTTGTCACCCACCAAGAAACCCAGATCCTTTTTGTCCATTCAGTGGCCCAGAATGGTTCTCTGTCTCTGGGCCTTTGATTTCTCCCCCCCCCCCCCCAAACTTATGACGTCTCCGTCACTTATTACCACTTGTCCCGTTCTTCTGGAAGAGTGCTACCGTCCAAGGATATTTGGTGAACTCTCAAGGAAGTAATTTGTAAGTCGGTTGGACACGCAGGCCCTGGAGGGACGTCCTGCCCTTCCCCACTCCCTCCTGAGCGTGCCCCATTCCTCCCACCAGAAGCAGCTTTTGAAAGGCTTTTGTGGGATGTGATGGTGCTGCCAGCTGTGCAGTCACCTCAGGGCAGTCCAGCTCGGTTCACATCACTTGAATTGTTTTTCAGCACTTGACCAGAGTTATGCAGCAAGGAGAAAATGTCTTGTTTTGACATCACTCTGGATGAGCAGAGGCAGAGGGAGTGATGGTTAAAATCAGGGGGACAACTCATCCTCAGAAGTTGTGGGTGCTCCATCACTGGAAGCTTTGAAGAGGAGACTGAGCAACCATTTGTCCGGCATGGGATAAGGTCTCCTGCTTTGGCAGCAGTTTGGACTAGAAGACCCTGTTGTTCGGTTATTTTTCTGTATTTTGGCAAAAATGAAACATACAAAGCCTTTGGAATTTATTTTTACTGGGTAAAAAGGACAGAGCTAGTGCAGATATTTAATTGTCATGGCTGATGTTTGATCACTTCCCTGTCTGAAAATTTTGAATGTGATTCTGTTTCTTACACCAGGTAGGGTTCCCATAATGTGGCACTAATGCTTGTCCTGTGAACAGAAAAACAAGACAGAGGTAGCGGAAAAGAAAGGGGTGGACTGGTGATGCCAGGGTGGTGTTCAGGAGGTAGACATCTTGCTTACTTGCTTGCCCAGCCAGCCTGTAGTCCTGATGCTGCCTGGTTAGAACAGCCTGTCTGGCTACCTCTGAGCAGGCACAGCCTTGTGTGGCTTGTCCGGAAGGGCAGCCTCCTTCCAGGAAGAGAAGAGAATTCTTTATTGGCCAAGGCTGATTGGACACACAAGGACTTCGTCTTCGGTGCATAAGCTCTCAGTGTACATAAAAGCTATAAGTGATAAAACATGACCATAGTCGTCATAAAAATACATCATAAATCATAGGATATAACACTTAGTGACAGTTATAGGATACTAAATAAGCAATCAACATAAATCATACTAGGAAACTAAATAAAACAATATAAATCATAAAGAAACAATATAGTTATAGTCATAAGTAGAAAAGGAGATGGGCGATAGGAAAGATGAGAAGAATATTAATACAGCCTTACTAAATAGTTTGACAGTGTTGTGGGTATTAGTTGTTTAGCAGAGTGATGGCATGTGGGGGGAAACTCTCCTTGTGTCTAGTTGTTCTGGTGTGCAGAACGTGGTTTTGAGGGTAGAAGAAATGCCAACTTCTGTGAAGAAAAGATGCCTGTCCAAAGCCAAGGTCAAGGTTTATGTGCCAGTTGCAAAGTAGAGAGGGGGCCGGATGGATGGAGGCCTTTCCCGTCTCCCATTTTTCAGGAGTGAAGTTTGGGCAGGACACCCCCCCCGCCGGAGCTCTGACAAAAGAGTGAAGTGTTTCGCCAGCCTCCTTTCAGCATCACATTATATCTGAGTCCATTTTGGTTCTTTCTGCAAAGTGTGGGTGGGAGACGTTTTTAAAAATGCATCTCTCTCTCTCTCTCACTGTAGGGAAAATGCTTAAAGACTCTGAAGGGGCACAGCAACTATGTCTTCTGCTGCAATTTCAACCCTCAGTCAAACCTCATCGTCTCAGGATCGGTAAGCATCTGGCTGGGCAAGGCAGAAATGCCCCAGGGGCTCTCGGGACCTGTGGCCAGATGGGCTTCCTTGCCTTTCTAGAGCTGCAGCTCTGCCTTCGGAGGCCCCAAAGTGTAGCCCTGCCCACCCCATGCCCCTGGATTCCCCTGGGCCAACGAAAAACCCCTGGTTTCCAGCCTCCAGGGGGGCCTTCTGTTGCAGGATGAGGGTCTCCTAGGAGTTCTAGCATCTTCTCTCTTTCTTCCTCCCTTTTTTTTCTCCATAGGGGATAAAATCTTATTAATTAGATGTATCATATGTAAACAAATAGAGCAGGAGATATTAGATGAGCTATTTTTACAGCAAAATAACCTTTTTCTAAATACTCCCATTATTTTCTGTCTTATTCTGCTAGAATTTTGATTGATTTTTATTTTCCTGAAAATTATAGCTCAAATATTCACTAGTTATAGCCCCACCTCTCCCATTTATCTGGCAGCCATTTCATGCAGAAAAATTAAGTGTTTCCATGCGAGTGTCTTCCTCCACAGAGGGTGTGTGTTTTTTTTTGGCATTTTCAATTAGTTTCTCTCCCCCCCCCCCGAATGCTACTGGAAGGGATCCAGAGGGTGACCTGGGGGCATGAGGAAGGGCTTCAGAAGCCCCATCAGTCCCTTGAGCCATGGGGAAGGTCTGTGCGAAATGGAGGCACCCTGGGCGCCCCGAGTCAGAAATAGTTGCTTTTGGGGGGTCCATAGCAGGGCATGGGAACAATGAGAATATATTTGCTGAACAAAACTCCACGTTGGTGACAGGAAGGGCATCCGGCCAGTAAACACTCTGCTAGCTCCATTCAGTTGCCCAGACTCCAGCCCTCAAGGGATTATGGGGTCGTTAAATGAGGATGAAAGCAGGGCACTGGAAAGGACCCCCTGGAAGCTGGGCTCCACCACAGGGGAGAATGTTTCTGGTTCTTTTCTGTGGCTGCTCAAGAGGGATGATTTGGAGCCTGTTTCTGTGGTGGAGGGGGGGGGGGAGAGACAGGCTTCCCCTCAGAGCAGGAAATGCTCCCCTGCCGAAGCAGAAGCCCTTGGGATGTTTCTGACTCTCTTCTCTGCTTTTTTTCCAGTTTGACGAAAGCGTCAGGATCTGGGATGTCAAAACGGGGAAGTGCCTGAAAACACTGCCAGCCCACTCGGACCCCGTTTCTGCTGTAAGTTCTCTTGAGGGGAAGGGGGCCAAGGTTTCCCAGGGAGTCTTGGCTGGGAAGAAGGGAGGGCCTTCCTCCGTGGGACGGAAGAGGGAGGGCCCCAGAGCCTGTTCCCTCCCTTCCCTTGGCCCCCAAATAACAGGGAGTCGTCTTGCCTTCAGGTGCATTTTAACCGCGATGGCTCCCTGATCGTGTCCAGCAGCTACGATGGTCTGTGGTGAGTAGAGGGCAAAGAAAGGCCCGTGGCACTGAGTCAAGGCTGCCTAGCTGGGCAAAGCAGCTCCTGCAAGCCATTCTTTCCCTGGGACGGTGCATGGCAGAGCTGGAGGAGGGAGGGAGGGAGCATGATCCCTGAATTAACATGGACCTGACCTGGGGAGGGAGCTTCTATTGGGAGGGGAAGTCCTTTCGGCTTTTGGGTTGTCTTCCTCCTCCCCGCCCCACACCCCAGTGGGTCACGTGAGCCTGCCTGGGGCCCTGTAGAAAAGGATGGCTTGCCAGGAGAAAGTTTGGGGCCTGGCTTGGCCCAAGAGTCCCCCAGCCTTGGCCAAGACTCAAGCCGTGCATTTGTGCATCCAAAAGCTTTCCCATCCTTCCTTACCCAAACTAGGCTGTTTTGCTCTTTTGGATAACTGGAACCTGAAGAGCTCCGGCCTTCCCCGAACCCCACATGCAGCCTCGGCTTCTCCCACTTGGCTCTCCTACTCTGGGCTGTTTCCTTGGTGGAAAACAAAGCCTTGGCGATGTGGGAGAGGGGCTGTATGTCCTCCCAAACCCTGAAGAGCAGCTGGCCAGGCAGGAGGGAGGATGTTTAGGGCCCCACAGGATGGGGCCTATTCTTGCCCTGACCCTCTTGCCAGCATCTCTCAGCACCCCAAGGCTTCCCTTCCTTCCCCCCTTTCTCATTCCTTTCTGAGATCCTGTGGGGAGGGGACCATCAAAGGAAAATACAGCACCAGGGATTCATTATTGTAGAGAAAACTTTAATTTGAGAAGGTCTCTTCACCTGAGGCTGAAGAGAGACGAGTGGTGCAGAGATGGATATGTTGTGATAGCCAAAAGCCCTGCAACTAATAGGAGCATGGAAGGAGCAGCCTTGCTCCATGAAAGCCAATGGATTGGGGGAGCCGTCCTGTTCCTTGGAGCACCCTGTGAAGCCAGGGAAGCTGGCAGCGGCTGGGCCTCCTGCCCTGGGAATAGAGAGCCGTGGGAGGGATTGTTTCTCACAGCTTCCTGGGTGAGAGTCGGGGCATCCTCGGAGCAGCTGGTGAGCAGCCTGGGTTGTATGATGGCTTGTTCAGTGGGCCACCCGTTTTCTTGTGGACGGCCAGTGGTCTGTGGTGGAAGGAAGGAGACGACCTTGGGGGAGGCGGGCAAGGGCCCTTCCCGAGGTCCAGGGGGCCAAAACATTTCAAAGTTCCGAGGCAGCATCCAGGAGGGGCTCCGGCAGGTGTCTCCCTTGAGCCAGCGAGCAATGTGGACAGGTCCCCCGGGGTCTCTCCTCAGGGCCAGCTCCAAGACGAGCAGCCCTGGCCTTCCTATGGCCTGCCTTTCCTGGCCTGGTCTGTCTCGTGGGGCTGAGGGCTGTGGAGAGAAGGGAAAATGGAGGGAAGAGGGGACCCTGGCGAATGATGTGTCTGTTGTCCCTCCCCCCCCCCCCAATTCCCAATCCTGGGCTGGAAGTTTGAAAAATCAGAATCTCGGCATGACCAGAAATCATTGTAGCCACTGAGCATCCTGATGGACTCCATGCCTCCTCTTCCTCCTCCTCCATGCCTAGTGGGATGAGTGGCGGTCAGACCCCACTGAAGCCTGGAATGTTTGACTGCCTCCTGGTTTCATCAGAGAAAAACCTTAGGGGAGCACTGCCTGTTCCTGGCCCTCTCCCCTCCCTCTCTTTGAGCTCAGCCCACCCTAATTGCCCCAGCCCTTCACTTCCCCACCCTCTGCTTAGCTACCTTATGACCTGCATGGCTCCTGGTTTCCATTTCAAAATAAAAGTTTTTATGGAGGGAAATTCTGAAAGCTTACTCTTAAAAAAAAAAAGACATTCCTGAGCCCTTTGCTCTAAAATGTGCCAGTCCTGAGGAGCAGTTTGTGGAGCAGCCCCTGATCCAGATGTTGCTTGCAGGAGAGGCCTGCATTTCCTGCTGAACCAAATGAAATGATGCCACCAGAGTCTATTCCATTTCTGTTCAGAGTGCCCTGGCTGTGCTGTGTGTTTGTGTGTGTGGTCCATCCATCTCCCTCCCCCCCCCCCCCAACTTTCTGCCTGACTAACATGACTCCCTTGGCATTGCAGCCGGATCTGGGACACGGCTTCTGGCCAGTGCTTGAAAACGTTGATTGGTGAGTTGGCTCCCCTCCAAGAGGAATTGGCTCAGGCAAATCCTCACTTCCCCATGTGGGGCTGAGACATAGGCCTTTCTTTCATTCTCTTTTTCAGATGACGACAATCCCCCCGTGTCATTTGTGAAATTCTCTCCCAACGGCAAATATATTCTAGCAGCCACTCTGGATAAGTAAGAGCCAAAGAATTCTGATTTTCCGAAGAAAACGGCCAGAGGAGGGAAAGGCTGACCGAGGCGATGGGAGGAAGGTCCCACTGGGCTTCTAGCCCTGGAGAGTTCTGGACCAGCCAGGCTCTTCGATTTCCTCGGCTGGGTGTGAAAAACCAGGAAGCCCAGTTGCCCCTGAAACCTCCAAAATCTTTTGCCAAACTCTAATTGTAAAGGTGTCAGAAAGGAAACCATTTTAAATGCATGACTGGAGAATAATCTTTTTAAAAATAGCTTCAGCTTTTTCCCCTGGTGCTGCCTGGTCCTCCTTGAGGAGCAGCCCCTTGCCCAAACTGCCCCGCAGGCCACAAAGAGGCCTCAGGCAATTTGGCGAGACCTCCGGCTTCATTTCCCCGTTTATTTTTACAATGGCTCTTTATTTAGCTTCCACTTCCATTCAAGAGTAGCAGCCTAGGAGCCTCCAAAGTGTGAAAGGGGTTAGGTAAAAAATAAACTCCCCCCAAAATTAAATATTTGGGTGTGGTTTTAAAAATCTTTCAAGAAGGGGAAAAACAGGTGATGTGAACAAACAGGTAGATAGAGGGAAGAAAGCAAGAGAAATATTCCCTTCCGGGCTGGTGGGGAGCAAAGGAAGACAGGCCCCAAGAGAGCTGGAGGTCAGGGGGGAGGGGCAGTTGGGGCGGGGGTCATTCTGTGGGTCTTTCTAACCAGAGTGTTTCCATCCCTCCAGCACTCTCAAACTTTGGGACTACAGCAAAGGAAAGGTGAGTGCCTGTGTTTAACCCCGAAGATGCTCCCATTAATCCCTGGAAGGTTTAGGCAGAGGAGAGCGGCTCTCCCTTCAGCCTGAGGGATTCATTAAGCAGTCTCAGACTAACCAAACCGGCTGCTGGCTTCATTCCTTGCTGTCCTCCTGCAGCAGAAGCTTCATTCAAACAGTAATTTGAAATTTGCAGTTTGGCAAATAGCCTCCAGTTTCTGAATATTCCCAGACCACTAAAATTCAGGAGGGTGCAGAGTTGAGGAGGGTGCAGACATGATATCTGGGGAGAAGTTTCCTCTTTGTCCAGAGGGAAAGTCTGGCTTTGCAGGTAAGAGGGAGGATGGACGGACGGCAGGGGTCTCCCCTGCCTGGACCCTCCTGCTGAGGTGTGATAGGTGGCTCTATGACCTTTCTGTTTTCCAGTGCCTCAAGACCTACACAGGCCACAAGAATGAGAAGTATTGCATCTTTGCCAACTTTTCAGTTACTGGTGGAAAGGTGAGCATCTCTTTTCTGAGATACAGGTGGGGGGGGGACCCGTGTCTCCCACCTCGGTGCAAATGCCATCTGAATTGAAACTGAACCGGCAGCATTCGAATTCAGGGGCAGGGCCTGGGTGAGGGGACAAGGTCAGGTAAGGCGGCAGCAGCGGCGCCTGTCCTGGGAACGGGATCCAAGGCAGGGGTATCAAACTCGATTTCACTCAGGGCTGCATCAGGGTTCTGTTTGACCTCAGAGGGGCCGGGTGGGCGTGGCCAGCTCGTCCCTTGTGTCAGGGGCCCCTGTAGCTGGGAGGAGGGAAGAGAGCGAGAAGCGGCCCACCTGTCGGGATCCTCACCTGGGCCCAGCCGGGCTCAGTCCTTCTGAACGCCTTTCCTCCCTCCAGTGGATCGTGTCCGGTTCGGAGGACAACTTGGTGTACATTTGGAATCTCCAAACGAAGGAGATTGTACAGAAGCTGCAAGGGCACACAGGTAGGAACCCTCGGGCTGCCTGCAAAGTGGCTGAGAAGCCGGCTTCCTCCTGATGCGATGGGGCTGCCCAAGCCCCCCCCGCCCCCGGCTGTCAGCACCTGGCCTGAAACAGCTACGGCTTTGGGGTGGGGGGACGGTTCAGCTTTGTGTCAAGCACAAACTTCCTTCCCTTTGGACCTGGAACTTTGGGAGCCCAACCCTGCAATCCGGCCGCTCCCACTATCTCCCCACCCCTGATTCCCTCCCACCAGCAGGGATCTGCCTTTAACCCTAGAGGGAGAGGATGCAGGGCCTCAATGGACTTGGCTTCTCCCTGCCATAGAGCTGCAAACAACCAAGGGGGGGGGGTATTGATCCTGGCGCTGGGTGGGAATGTTGGGGACTTCTGCTTGAAGTAGTTGTGCCTCCTCCCGCCCCCGGATCCAGGACTGTTGGCACATGGTGGAGTTTAGAGTCATTGCTACTAAAGAATGAGATGGTGCCATTGGGGTTTCTTGACTAGGAACATAGGAACACAAGCCCTCTGGCCACAAAACAACCCACCTGCGACTCTCCAGTTGCAACTGCTGGTCTTAGCCAGATCTGCTCCTTGGTGGCTGTCCAGCCCCCCTCCCCTTTCCTGGCCTGGGGGAGACTGGGGAGAAGTGCCTGCAGGATGCATGCAAAGCTGCCATGTGGTGTCCACATGCTGTGGTTCTTTCCCCCCCCCGGGGGGGGGCAGCTCTGGCTTCCCACAAGGAGGCAGGTGGTGCTGGCTGGTAACGACAGGCATCTTGGTCCCTCTTTCCCAACAGACGTTGTGATCTCCACGGCTTGCCATCCAACCGAGAACATCATTGCCTCCGCAGCCCTAGAGAACGACAAAACGATTAAACTTTGGAAGAGTGACTGTTAAGTGCCCTGGGCACCGGCATCACACAGAGACTGTTGGGGTGGTGTCCATAAAATCGAAGGGTATTTTGTGTTTGTGTTTTTTAAAAAAGAAAGGAAAAAAAACCAACCCACATTTCAGCCGCATTAGCAGGAAATCCGGAGCGATGTTAAGGCTTGGCCTACGGAGAACCGAAGCGCCCTTTTCCTTGGCCTGACCCTTGTGTGGGGAGCCCCCCCCCACGGAGTGGGGGCTGTTCAGTCCTGTCTCCCCCCAGAAAGAATCTTTTTAAAGTTCTGATTTAAGACCACCTCAGGCCCCCTTCAGCGAAGGAGCTCAGGGGCCCCGATAGGCCTCCTCAGTGAAGACGGAAGAATATTTTCAGTGCGACCAAATCAATGTGCCCCATGTGGCCCTTTCCCTGCCTGGTTTCCCAGAGTCTCCCCTCCTGCTGTGGGCTCTGGTGGATGCTATTGCGGTGAAAATCTTCCAAGGCTTCCCCCCCCTTGCCCCCTCCCGCCAAAAAAAACCCAAAAGAACCAACTCTTGTGACCCCTTTTTTGTTTTCTTTTTACTTTTTAAAACCATTCTGGCAAATTTCACAATATGTGTACAGTTACCTAAGTGTAAAGAATTTTTTTATCTGGAAAAATGTCTGTATGGACTTGTATTGCTTAATAGTATGACTGTATCTTTTCTGGCGTCGACCCTTCTTCCTCTTCTTCCTCTCTCTCGGTGGTACTCTTGGTGTCCTGCGCATCCCGGACAGTCATCGTACGTTCGGCAGAATAAAAAGTGGGATTTCAAGTGGTTGACGGCAGGATCGGCTGCCTGGCGTGAATGCTTTCAGGGGGGCATCCAAGCAGCTTTCCCTGGGACGCCCGTAACCTGGCTCGGGTGAATAAGGCTGGAAGCTAAACCGTATGAAGAACGGCTGCAGGTTTTGGGTCCGGCTGGCCTAGAGAAAAGAAGGACTAGGGGGTGACGTGATAGCAGCCTCCCAGTATTTGAGGGGCTGCCACAAAGAAGGGGAGGGATGAAGCCATTCTCCAAAGCAGTAGAAGGCAGGACTGGAAACCATGGATGGAAACCAACCAAAGAGAGAAGCAACTTGGAATTCAGGAGAAACTTCCTAACAGTGAGGACAATGAACCAGTGGAACAGTTGGTCTCCAGAAATCATGGGTGCTCCATCGCTGGAAGATTTTAAGAAGAGACAGGACAGTCGCTTGTCTGAGATAGTATCAGATGGGTGTCAAACTTCAGGACACCCCCCCCCCTTTTTTTTGCTAAATCGGACATGGGTATGGCTGGCACATTGTCCTCCAGCCTGTGGCCCAGGGTTTGACAGTCTTTGTATAGGTGCTCCTGCTTGAGCAGGTGGCTGGACTAGAAGACCTCCAAGGTTCCTTTCAGCTGTATTCTATTCTAAGGCACCCAAGGAGGGCTCAGGGCCCAGTGGGGGGCACCCAGGGGATTAATCTCCGTGCTCCCACCCCCCTACAGAAAGCCCCTCACCCTGAGAATTTTGGCCAAGAAGGCTGTGGTGGGTGACAACTCAAAGCAGCTGCCCTGCTTGGAGTACCAGTAGCCTGGCCTGCCCCCACCCCCAATTGAGCCCAAGTGCTGAGGCAGGGGCTTTGTTTCCTCCTGTGGGAAGAGCATTGGGCTTTTTAACGCCACAAGAAGAGGCGAGCTGCCCCTTGCATTTGGGGAAGGCAGAAGGGTGACCAAAAGCTGGGGGGATGGCTTCGGCCAGGCTGAGCCTAGGGGCCTGAGGGAGAAAAGGAAGGTGAAGGAATTGGCAGGATGCCAATCCACCATGCTCCCTGCCCATCTCTAACCAAGCCAACTTTTGTAGATCTTTTTAAAACTACTCCAGAGCTGCTTCTGATGAAGGAAATGGGGATGGAGAGAAAGAGTGAAGACTTCAGCTGCCAGAGATTCACAGATGCCACTATAGTGGGTCACCCCGATTTCCTTTTGGAGTCCTCCGTGGCTGGTATGGCTTCGCTGCATGAGAGCAGGAGGGAGCCTGGTGCGGGTGCTGCTTAAAAAGAGCCGCAGGGCTGCCGGTGCTGATGTGGCAAAAGGGAGCGAGGGCGCGTTGTTGGAAGCAGCCAGGAAAACTCTTGCAGGCCTCCGCCCCAAAACTGGTTAGATGCCACGACGTAAGTGGCAGCGCCTTAACCATATGCGTGTTGCAAAGACCACAAGGGCCTCTTCCATCCTTATCAAGGGGAGTGCTAACCTTCTCTCCTTTCATACAACACGAATAGAAGGAACACGCCAGGGCCACTTAAAGCTCCGAGATAGCTAAGTCTTCAGGTTATGGTTATAAAAATGGGATGCAGGCAAGAAGATTCAGACTTTTTCAGACATTTCCTAATACTATGTGGTTAATCTAGAGCATATCTTCTGTGTAATATGGCTAATAATTCTAAGGTAATTGGATTATGTTCCCATCAGTGGCCAATTTCCCATGAAGCCCGCGATAATATATGCACGAGTCTATCCAATCGGGATGCAAAGCGCGTCTCCGCTTTGTCTCTTTGCAAAACGAGCAAGATGTTTATTGACTCAGGGAGGAAGCCTCGCGATAAGAGAAATCACCGCCGAGAGAAAAGACGTGAGAAGAGTCTTCGGGCCCGGGGCGTCGGCTTCACCTGCCCGCCTCCAAGATGGCGGCCGAGGAGAAGCTAAAGCGCCAGGAATTCCGAGTTCGAATCCCTGTCGCGCTCCTTCCTTTTTCTGACCCCTGCGCCCTCGGTCGCTTCGACCCCGGGGGGCTTCTCTGGAAAGGGTCGGGGGCCCTGCGGGGGGGGGTCCAGGCAAGGGGGTGGGAGATGGGCCTACATCCAGTCCGACGTGGTTCCTGAAGGGGGTCTGGGGTCGCTGACTGCCTCGGGGAGGATGCCAGGCGGGCGAGGGCGAAGCGATCCCCAGGGTCTATCGGGCGGGTGCGGCAGCTCTCGGAACGGCACTGCCCCACTGGAGGGGCCCGGTTACACCTCGCCAAAGGACGGGGGGGTCCTGCTTACCGACCCCCAACCTCCCCAGCTCTTTCGGGTTGGCTTCGGCTTTGTGTGCCGGAGGGGGCTGGGCAGAGCCCCTCAAACCCCCCACTCACCCACCCAATTTGATCCAAGCGGACCCAACCTCGGCCAAGGTGCGAGCAGGGGGCAAGGGAGTCCTCCCGTCGGCTGGACTCCGGAAAATGCACCCCGAGATGGGGCTTGCCTTTTTAGCAGCTCCGCACCCCGCTCCTGGCTCCCGTCCCCTCCGGAGCTCCCGCCCGGGATGTTCAGGGGCGTCCACGCCCCTCTCCCCCAAGAGATCAAGACGGGGCTCACTATGGGGAGAGCAAAGCTCCGCCCGTTTTCCACCCATAAGAAACCGAGACGGCCTTGCCTCCCCAGTGGGACCCTTCAGCTGCCGCGGCTCCTTCTCCTTCTGGGCTCCGCTTCGTTTCAGCCCCAGGCCAGGCCTGAGGGCCCAAGGTCACCCGAGGCCTCCTGGCCGTAGCTGGACTGGGGCTGCTTTCCTGCCCCCTGCCCATCCATTGAAGGACCTTGCGGCCGCTGAGGAACATTTAGCAATAGCACTCTTTGACTTATATACCGCTTCATGGTGCTTTTTACAGCCCCCTCTAAGCTGTTTACAGAGTCAGCAAGCGGCCGCCAACAATCTGGGAAGGAGGGAAGGCTGAGTCAACCTTGAGCCGGTCAGGATCGAACTGCTGGCATTCTAAACCACGCAGGCAGGCAGGCAGGCAGGTGGATGGAGGATGGATGGATGGATGACAAATAGTGGATGGATGGATGGATGGATGGATGGATGGATGGATGGATGGATGGATGGATGGATGGATGGATAGATAGATAGATAGATAGATAGATAGATAGATAGATAGATAGATAGATAGATGATAGATAGATAGATAGATAGATAGATAGATAGATAGATAGATAGATAGATAGATAGATAGATGATAGATGAATTGATGGATGGATGATTGAAAAATAGATGATTGATAGATGATTGATGATTGATGGATGGATAGATGGATAGATTTAGACCTATCCACGGTGCAATATTTTGGTCCTAATCTGGGTTTAGTTCAAAAAATGGCAGCTTAGAAAACCCTTGTAACCCTTGTTTCATTCCGGTAATAAATCATTTTCCAACATTGTTGAGCTTTTCAACAACATCCCTGCCTCCTATTTAAACGAATCTGACCTTCTGGTTGCCTCTCCCTTTCCTGCCCCCTTCCTTCTTTCAATGTCACCGTTTCAGGCTTAAAACGCGCCTTCTTTCAGTCGGGCCTTCCACAGCTTGGGGGGAATTTCTCCCGTGCGTGAAAGGCGAGCGGAGAGCTTAATGAGAGAAGCGGCTTCCTCCCTCCTAATCCAACTAGGGCATTTCGAAGTGGATTTAGAATTAAACCTTGATTAAAGAGAATTTCTTTCCATCAGCTGCTCTGCAGCTGTATTAGCCGAGACTGATCGCGGGAAGGCGAAAGGGGGCAGGAAATGCTGGGTTGGGGGGAAAGGGGGGCTGAAGCGCCGCCTGACACACACACGCACGCAGACACACACACACACACACACGGCCGGGATCAAAGAGCCAACAGAAACCTCTCCCTGTTTTCCCCGCGTGGGCTTCCCAGCGTCTGGAATGGGGGGAGGGAGGCTCTGATCCTGGGTGGAGTGACAGAGCAGCGCCTCGCGTGGGAATCCAGCCCGGCCGCTCTTCCCTTGAGATGCGTCTTCGCGGGTTTTGAGTTCACCTCGGACGGTGGGACCCCCAATGGCTGGGTTCGGCGTGGCTGGCTTGGCTGCCGGCAGGACCCTCCGCCTCCTGGCCGGATCTTTCTTGCTGGCTACCAGTAAGTGCTGTGTGGGTTGGTCCCTTCCATCAAGTCGGGCGGGTGGGCTCCGCTGCCCGGCCCGGTCCTCGCCACCTTCGGAGGCATCTGCGGAGAATCACCTGATCTGGAATTACATAAGGCGAAGCTCCCTCCCACCTGCGGCGACCCCGCAGAGCCTTTTCTGGGGCTCCCTCTTTCGAGCCCCCCTCTCCTCACGCTCCAGAGTCTTCCCTCCCTCCACAAGTTGGGTCTTTTCTTGGAGTGGGGCTCACTTTTTCCCCGTGGCCTTTTCCCACCCACGCCCCCCTCCTGCCTCGACTCTGCAGCTTCCCGCGGCCGCGCTAAGATCTCGGACCGGGAGAGGTCGGCTGACCCGGGGAAAGCCAGCAGCCTCCCTCAGCCGGCCCGAGATAATCGAATCGAGCAATCTTCCTCCTGGTCGTCCCGGGCTACCGCCGCCTCCCAGAAGAAACTTGGCGGGGAAAGTCTCTCTGGCGAGTGGCCGGAGGGTCCTGGACAGGGGCTCCTTTTTTGCGCCACCCCAGGCTCCCGTTGTCTGTGCCCAAGAAGACCAGCCCCACCGAAGCCCCCAGCCAGTCCTGCAACGTCTCCTTCTGGGGGCTGCAAGACTGGCATTTCCCCTCACAGACCCCGGAGACTCCCTGTGGCAGAGACCAGGTGGCAGAGACCAGTCTTGGCCGTAATCCTTATGGGGGGGAGGAGATGCTTCTGGTCCTTTCAAACTGGAGTGAAAAACCAGGTCAAGTTTCAGCAAGGGGGAGAAGCTTTCTGGAACTCCAACTGCCTGGCAGCCAGAAATCCATGCCACCTTTGCCCCATCAGAATGAGACCACTGTGAGGGTCTCTTGCAGAACGTGCTGCCCAGAGGGATCCATTCACCAGCATCATGGGGACCTTCTGTACGGTTTTGGGGAAACTTTTGCACTGTATTACTGAATTATGGGTGTTTTTTGTCCAAGTTGTTCTTATAGTGAGGTGGAGGAGGAAGAGACTTCCCTAACATGGCAAATGGTGGCCCTGAAAGGGAGGCTGGGATGGATGGTCTGGTCGGAACCCACTCTAGAAAGAAGCAACTGGCCTTATAGTTTTGAGTATTGTGCATTTCTTCTATCTATTGTCTAGAGAGCAGTTGCAGGAACTTGGCACATCTGAAGACATTAGTCTCCACAAAACTTCTCCAAACTTGAAGTGGTTGATTGTCCAGCTGGCTCCCCTGAGGAATGGCCTTGGCTGGGTTCTTACCACTCCTTTCCTCCCCCCACCCCCTCCCAAGCAGTCCATTCTTCCTGATCTCCAAGGTGGGGGGGTCTTCAAGCATTCACCCAAGCACAGCTCTGTGGTGAGAAAAGGAAGGCCCTGCGCCTAGGCAGGAAAAACCAAATCCAGAGTTATGGAATAGGTAGTACCTGGCTCAACAGCAGCATCTGCGAGAGGGACCTAGCATTACTAGTCGTCAGCCACTGCAATAGGAGCCAGCAGGTGCCAAAGAAGCCATGCAACCATAAGCTGCACTAACGGAGGGTGTGAAACGTCTATGGAGATTCTCAGTCTCCATAGAAAAAAGCACCTTTGGGACAAGCATGTGGAATGTTAGTGCCACTTTATAATGCCTTGGCAAGACCAGATTTTGAATGTTGCACCCAGTTCTGATAACCACAATAGAGAAAAAGACGTTGAGGCTCTAGAAAGAGTGCAGAGAAAAAGAGCAACCAAGATGTTCATGGGGCTGGAGGTTAAAACCACCCCGGAATTGGGCATGTCTAGTGTAACAAACAGAAGGACCAAGGATGACATTATAGCTGGGTTCCAATATTTGAAACACTGCCCCAAATAAGAGGGGGGGAGACTATTTTTCAAAGCACCAGAAGACAAGACAAGAAGCAATGGATGGAAACTGAACAAAGAGAGAAGAAACCTAGAATTAAGGATAAATTTCTTGACAGTGAGAACAATCAACCCGTGGAACGGGTTGCCTACAGAAATGGTGGGTGCTCCAACACTGGAGGTTTTCAAAAAGAGATTGGACAGCCATTTGTTGAAGATGCAATAAATAACCTCCTGCTTTGGTCAGGGGGTTGGACTAGAAGACCTCCAAGGTTCCTCCCAGCCCTATAATTCTATGAATCCTGATAGTATTCATCAGGCTACTGAGCAGGTGGGCTTGCCCTAAATGTGACTATAAGTTTTCTCCCCATATAACTCTCTTTAAATAATAGTTTATATATTGACTATTATTTACAATTTATAAGGGGTGCTGTCTAACATATTTACACACAATTGTTTACTAAATAGCTTTCTTTATACACTATTAATAGTTGTACATTTGTTCATTTATCTGTTTGTTCATTTATCTGCAGCATTGCAATCTAATATCCAAGTTTTTGAAATGCATTGATTGCCAGGGTTTTAGAAAATAATGAAATTGTAAGTTTTTAAAATAACAGTTCAGCTAAAAGCGATATTTCCCATGGGGATCGATTCTGGGTTACATATGTCGGGAAAAGTGGGGGGAAGAAAATGAAATGGCCATTTGCAGAACCAGGAATCTGCAACGGCTCTGCCAGTGCCACATTTAACCCCCTGGACAGTCCAAAAGATTGGGCAGCCATTAGTCTGGGATAGAATAAGGCCTCCTGTGTTGGGCAGGGGTTTGACTAGAACCTTGACAACTTTAAGTCTGGAGGACTTCAACTCTCAGAATTCCCCAGCAAGCAAAGGTTGGGGACTCCTAGACTAGAAGACCTCCAGCCCATGGATTCTACAAGTTCTCATCCTAGAACAGCTGAGCCAGCTTAGAAGGAAGGACCCTTCTTGCAGGAGTGAATCCCGCTCCCCGCTTGGCTGGGGAAAGGGTCCCTGCCCCTCACACCCCACTGTACCCTCCCTCCAGCCTCTGGGCTCCAGTGCTACGGTTGCAACGTGATGGTGGGCAGCAGGTCAGTGAACACCGGTTGCTCCAGTCCAGAAGTGATCACCTGCCCTCGTTTCCACCAAGGGTTCAAGCACCGGTTCTGCATCAAGATGGAAAGTGGTGAGTGGCAGCCTTCCTCTTTGCTTCCTCCAGGGCTCTGGGCAAGCGTATGGAAGAGACGGGAAGGGAAGGCTCAGCCTCCCTTAGGGGCATAAACCTCCAGGCCACAGAAGAGTCACTTTCATGTCTTCCCTGACTCTCTGGCTCAAAAGGGAGAAAGTTCCCTCCAATTCCTGCTGGGAACCCACCTGATAGGCAACCTCCCTGGGGCATTTCTTGGCATGACCTTCTCTGGAGACCCTTCCCGCTCTAGCCTTGGTGGTCCCCCATCCAGCACTCATCAGGGCACCTGGCAGGCCAGGGCAGCAGGAGCAGAGGTAGGAGGCAGGCCGGGGGTGGGCAGGGCAAGAGCTGCAGTTCAAATTCGCCCTTGATACAGAAAGAATTCCCTGCCAACCCTCAAGATGGGGAAAGGGCTGGCTGTCCTGGGAGACCCCCACAGGCTGAGCCTACAGACAGGGAGAGGCCAAGAGGACAGCCCAGGCCTCCTGACCCTGGCCTCTCCCTGTTTGGGGATTCGATGGTGGGCAGCCCAAAGGGCTGGCAGAGCCTCCTGATCTGTAGTTGGGGGGAAAGTGGGTCAGTGGTGCCACTTTGGTCTCTGCAGCTTCAGGAAGGGCAAAGCTGCTCCCCCCCCCCCCGATGCCCTGCCTGTTTTGTAGCGAGGGAAACCCCCCAGTAGAAGGTGGCACCTTCTGGAAGCAAACCTGCAGCAGCTGTCCTCTGGGCTGCAGATGTCCAATTCAAGCCTGAAGTCCTTCCTCTATTGAGGGAGGTGGGAAACGTAACATTTTCCTTACCGGTTCCAAGCCAGAGGGGGGCTTCACAGTGCAATCCAAGAGCCAAAGTCCCAGGGAGGCTGTCAGAGCAGGTCCCAAGAGTGACTGTCGCCATGAGTTTCCCCTTTGTCCTCCTCTGTCCTTGGCAGCGGTGCTGGGGGTCCTTTTGACCAGCGGATGCGCCACCTCCCGTCACTACCAGCAGCAGGAGCTGCCAGGGATCCAGATCCACTGCTGCAACAGAGACCTTTGCAATGGAGCCCCCGCCTGCCCAGCCTGCTCCCTCCTGATCCTGTGGACAGCCTTGCTTCCCTTCCTCCTGTGAAGCAGAGCCCAGAGACGCAAAAGAGCCAGGACGCCTCACTGGCCCTTCTGCTGCTGCTGCCCACTAGCCCCGGATCTCTTCTCTCGTCCTCCTTGGTCCCCTGGCAGCCATCAGAGGAGGGGGATTCATTGGCATTCTTCCCTGAGTTTTGTAAGAAGTGGCCAGTCTGAATAAAGCATCCTGAGAGAAATTGCTTTTGGACATGATAATGTTTCTCCCTGGTCTTCATCCATCTGCCCTCATCCCTTTTCCCCAGAAGCTCCTGGAGCCCCCCGGAGACATCAGCTTCTCCAAAGCCCCGGAGCCTCCTCCAACCGGGCTTTACTCTCAGGGATCTCCCCGCCTACGTAGGTGATAAACTGTCCCCCATTGTGTGTTGGTCTTTGAGTCAATTTGGATTCCAGGCAACCTCAAGATTTTACAACGCCATTGCCTGCCTTGTAGGGCCGAGAGAGGGAGGCTGGCCCAAAGCCATCCCCCTGGCTTCATGCCTAGGGTAGGTCTATAACCCCCACGGTCACGTTTTCTAGCCTGGCACCTTAAGCACTACATCAAACTGGCTCTTGATGTACATTTACTTAGGCTTAGGTATTACAGCAATAGTAATAGCACTTAGGCTTATATACCGCTTCATGGTGTTTTGCAGCCTTCTGTAAGCGGTTTACAGAGTCAGCCTCTTGCCCCCAACAACCTGGGTCCTCCTTTTACCCACATAGGAAGGATGGAAAGCCAAGTCAACCTGGAGCCTGATGAGATACGATCTGCCAAATTGCAGTCAGCCGGCAGTCAGCAGAAGGAGCCTGCAGTACTGCATTCTAACCACTGTGACACCACAGCCTCCCCTCCCTCCCTTCCTCTTCTTCCCTCCCTCCCTCCCTCCCCACCTAGCAATAGCATTTAGACATCTATTGCTTCACAGCTCTCTCTAAGTGGTTTACAGAGTCGGCCTCTGTATTCTCTCCTGCCCCCTGGCTGCCAATGTGGGGGTATTAGTATCAGAATCTGGAGTTTCAACTTTCTCCTCGGGGGGTGTGGTTGTTCGAATACGTAACCAACCCTCTCTCCAGTTAATGCGTGGGTTCCATCTACGGAGCCAGGGGAGTCCCAAAATAAGGGGCCGGTCCATCCCAGGTGCCACAATAAAAGTTATTAATTCCTGGTGGGTACCCATCCTCATTTCTATGGGTTCTGTGGAAAAATGAGCAGGGCAGCCTCCCGCAATAGAACCATCAATTTGGCAAAAAACAATAGGGGTTTTCAAAGTCCTTAATTTCAAGCCCAGTTTCTCCACCATTTCAGGGCTTACCATGCATCGGGAACACCCAGAATCTAACAGAGCTAAAAGTTTCTCTGTTGCGCCAGAAGAGGGCACCCTAAGCTCAATTGGGATAAGCATAGGGCCAGCTCGGGAACTTACCCAGCGATGAGAATTTTCATCATCAGATTTGTCAGACAAGCTGGGGCTTACGCCTCCCTCCTCCTCTGGCTCAAAGCGTCGGGAAACATTCTTAGCAGGGAAAGCAGCTTCCCTCCTCTTGCTTGGAGTTCTCTCCGGTTTCCCCTCCCTCCGGGGAGGTGGAACAGGTTGAGCCAATTTGACGTGGCAATTCACAGCACGATGCCCCTCCTTTCCACAGCGGAAACAAGTGAAAGGCTTGGCTTTGCCTGCAAAACCTCCCCTGCCGTCACTCCTGGGCAACTAAACAACTAAATATTGGTAGTTGATGAACAACTAAATATTGTTCTAGTACAGAATTAGTCCTTTCACAGGCCCCATTAGTCTGAGGGTGGTGGGAGGAGCTTAGTCCCTGGGCGGAGCCAATCTGCTTCAGAAACTCTTTCCAGAAGAGGGAGGTAAACTGAACACGCCTGTCCGAAATGATGCGGTCGGGTACCCCATGCAAGCGATAAATATGAGAGATGGACATCTTAGCGAGGGACTTAGCAGAGGGGATCTTGGAGCAAGGGATGAAATGGACTTGTTTGGAGAATAAGTCCATAACAACCCAGATGACAGTGTGTCCCTGACTCTCAGGAAGTTCGACAATGAAATCCATGGAGATCTCCTTTCACAGGGCCACTGGGCGAGCCACCGCCTGGAGTAACCCCTGGGGCTTACCCAGAGGGCATTTAGCAGCAGCACAAATGGGACAACTGGCAACATATGTCTCAATATCCTTTTTCAAAGAGGGCCACCAAAATTGCCGCTTGACGAGGTGTAGAGTCTTGACGAATCCAAAATGCCCAGCCATCCGGGAGTCATGAGCCCGTTGAAGAACATTGGGTCTAATGGATATAGGAACGTATAACTTCGCCCCAATCCAAGGCAATCCATCCTTCATAGTGCATTCATCCATGTGCTGTTGGAACCAGTCATCAACCAGTAAGGGCCTTTTTTAGGTTAGAAAGAAAGTCCTGAGTGACCTCCACCTTAGAAGTCGCTTGACTTCTAGTAACAACAGGAGCAGCAAGGCTCTTCGCGGGAATGACAGGCTGGACCACACTGAGCTTAGAACAGTTGTACTGAGGGAGTCTGGACAAAGCATCAGCCATAAAGTTTTTCTCCCCTGGAATGTATTTCAAGGTAAAATTGAATCTATTGAAGTGTTGAGCCCAGTGCATCTGCTTAGGAGAAAGTTTTCTGAGGGTTCTCAAAGCTTCCAGGTTTTTATGGTCAGTCCACACCTCAAAAGGGTGTTTGGCACCCTCCAGAAAATGGCGCCACGTGGACAAAGCCCAGCGAACAGCAAAAGCTTCTTTCTCCCAAATGGCCCAACGTCTCTCCGTATTGGTTAGTTTGTGAGAGGTGTACAGGGTTGTAATTTACCTTGGCTATTAGCTTGAAGTAGTACAGCTCCCACCACCATGTCACTGGCGTCAGCTTGGACCACAAATGGTGTGTCCATGTCCGGGTGTTTGAGGACTGGTTCCTCTGCAAAAAGGTGCTTTAACTTCTCGAAAGCAGCTTGACAGTCCATAGTCTAATCCAGTGGCTTGCTAGGTTTGGGTTTGGCCCCTCCTTTAGACTTAAGGAGGTTAGTTATTGGGAGAGCTATCTTAGCAAAGGAGGGAATAAATTGATGGTAGAAATTAGCAAAACCCAAAAACTTTTGCAATTGCTTACGTGTACGAGGGGCCTCCCACTCGGTGACCACTTTGACCTTAGCGGGGTCCATTTCAATACCCCTGTGTGAGATGCGATAGCCCAGTTAATCGACCTTCTCCTGATGGAATTCGCACTTGGATAATTTGGCGTAGAGTTCAGCCGCCAGGAGCCGCCTCACATGTTCTTCACGTGTTTCCGTGTAAATTAGGATATCATCTAAATAGACGATAACTCCTTTGTAAAGATGATCATGTAAAACCTCATTAATCAGCTGCATGAAAACTGCTGGCGCCCCCTGTAGGCCAAATGGCATTACTCGAAATTGGAAACAACCAAGGGGGCAGTTGAAAGCAGTTTTCCATTCGTCCCCCTCTTTAATTCTGACTCTATAGTACGCTTCTCTTAAGTCCAACTTAGTGAAAACACGGCCCTTCCCCAGTTGTCCACAGCATGTCCTTCATCAGTGGTAATGGGTACAGGTTCTGAGCTGAGATGCAGTTCAGGTTTTTGAAGTTCACACACAATCTGAAGGGGCCATCCTTCTTTTATCTGAACAATACTGGCGCTGCTACCTTGGGTCTTGCTGGCTCAATGAAACCTCTTTCCAAGTTTTTATCAATGAATTTCCACATTTCCTCCATCTCTTTAGGGGACATTGAATATATTTGGGGCTTTGGAAGCTTTACTCCAGGTAAAATATCAATGGTGCAATCTGTGGGTCTGTGAGGGGGCAATTTATCAGAAGATTTCTCACTACCTGAGCGCATGCGCGAGGAAGATGTCTGCCGAGTTTTTCACTCTGGCTCCATACTGAGAAAAAAACCCCGTAGAGAGAAGGAATTGAGCTTTGGAGGCGAGCCGAGGGAGCTGTGGCAGCGTGAACTTCTCCTGGTCCTGGGGGTGGCAGTGGATTGCTGAGTTTTACTCTCCAAGGCTGCCACCTCCGAAAGACGCCGGTACCGTGGATTCCGCTGAGCTGCCCAACACCGCGGCCCAGCTGGTCTGTGAAACTCGACCTCCCCTTGCATTACTATCTGACTGCCGCGGCTGCGATCGCCGCTGTGCCGCTTGCCTGCTGATGTTGGCTCGAGGACGCCGCAGCTTAGCAGGCTGGGCCCGGAGGGAGGAGTCACCCTCGTAGAGATGTGCCCAGAAGGATTTCAGGTGCTGCATCAGCCGAGAGCTCAGAGAAGGGTTGGGGGTGTGGCTATTGTTATCCGGGAGTCTTTAGCACCTCGTAGGATCCCTGCTCCAGAGCTTGTTGGGTGTGAGTCCCTGCTGGTGAAGTTGGACCTCAAGGGTCAAGTGGGTCTGCTGCTAACGTACCTGCCTCCCAACAGCGTTGCAGCAGCCCTCCCCTCGCTCCTCGAGTCAGTAGCCGAGCTGGCAATTGAGTTCCCCAGGCTTATGGTCCTGGGGGATTTCAATTTGCCTTTGCTCGGTGAACACTCTGATGGGGCGCAGGAGTTCATGGCTTCCATGACAGCCATGGGCTTGACCCAAGTAATTCGGGGCCCAACCCACTCTGCGGGTCACATGCTCGACCTCGTATTTCTTTCGGAGCAGTGGACTTGTGATCTTGGTCTGAGGGGTAACAAGATCATACCCCTGTCGTGGTCAGACCACTGCCTACTGAGGCTTGACTTCCGGAGACCAAACCCCCACTGTAGGGAGGAGGAACCGACCAGGTGGTTCCGCCCCAGGCGACTGATGGACCCTGTGAGGTTCCAGACGGAACTTGGGGTTATTCCTGATACTCTCGCCCACAGTCCGGTGGAGACTCTGGTTGCTGCCTGGCACTCGGCAGCATCGGAGTCCCTTGAACGGATTGTGCCACTACGGCCACTCCGAGGTGGCGGATCTCGGAGGCCTCCTTGGTTCACCAAGGAGCTCCGGGAGAGGAAGCGCTGGAGGAGACGCCTAGAGCACCTATGGAGGTCCGATAAGTCCGATTCGAACCGAGCACTCCTAACAACCTGCACCAAGGAATACATCAGGGCACTTAGGGCAGCAAAAAGATCTTATATTGCCACCTTGGTTGCGTCTGCTGAGTCCCGTCCAGCCGCCCTGTTTAGGATAACCCGGTCCCTCCTAAATGGGAGGGATACGGGGGACCCCTTGCAGGGTAGGGCTGAAGACTATGTCCAGTTCTTAGCGGACAAAGTTGCTCGGTTTCGG
The DNA here is from genome assembly GCF_051295495.1 of Thamnophis sirtalis. Taxonomy (NCBI): domain Eukaryota; kingdom Metazoa; phylum Chordata; class Lepidosauria; order Squamata; family Natricidae; genus Thamnophis; species Thamnophis sirtalis. The sequence goes on from NW_028261382.1 coordinate 25,192,278, forward strand.
TCAGATTTGTACTCCACCTCTGCAGATCCAGCCGAGGCACAGGTGGATAATTCGGTAGACCATCGCTGGGTTGAGTTTCAGGATGTTGCCCCAGGGGACATGGACAAGGCCATGAGAGCTGTGAGTGCCTCCACTTGTGTACTGGACCCGTGCCCCTCCTGGCTGGTTGCCAACAGCGGAGAGGTGGCACGGGGCTGGATCCAGGCGGTTATTACCGCCTCTCTTCGGGAGGGGCACTTCCCCGCCGCACTTAAAGTGGCGGTGGTGAGACCCCTCCTGAAGAAACCATCTTTGGATCCAGCCGTCCTTAACAACTACCGTCCAGTCTCCAACCTTCCCTTTGTTGGGAAGGTTGTTGAGAAGGTGGTGGCCTCCCAGCTTCAGCGGTCCTTGGAGGAAACCAGCTACCTAGACCCATTCCAGTCCGGCTTCAGACCTGGTTACAGCACAGAAACCGCTTTGGTCGCATTGACCGATGATCTCTGGAGAGCCAGGGATGGAGGCCACGCCTCCATCTTAGTTCTCCTTGACCTCTCGGCGGCTTTCGATACCATCGACCATGGTATCCTTCTGCGACGACTGCGGGAGGTGGGAGTGGGTGGCACTGTTTTGCAGTGGTTCTCCTCCTACCTCTCGGACAGGTCGCAGTTGGTGTTGGTCGGGGGGCAGAGATCAACCCCTAGGGCCCTAACATATGGGGTGCCGCAGGGGTCGGTCCTGTCCCCGCTACTATTTAACATCTACATGAAACCGCTGGGCGAGATCATTCGGAGGCATGGGATAAGATACCACCAATACGCGGACGATACGCAGTTGTATCTGTCCGCCCCATGCCAACTCAATGAAGCGGTGGACGTGATGAACCGGGGTCTGGAAGCCGTTAGGGACTGGATGAGGGCTAACAAGCTTGTACTCAACCCGGAAAAGACCGAGTGGCTGTTGTGTTTTCCTCACAATAATTTGGCCAATGTTCCATCACTCAGGCTGGGGGGTCAAATATTACACCCCTCAGACAGGGTTCGCAACTTGGGAGTCCTTCTGGATCCACAGCTGACTTTTGATTACCACCTGTCGGCTGTGACCAGGGGGGCATTCGCCCAGGTTCGCCTGGTGCGCCAGTTGCGACCCTACCTGAACCGGGAGGCTCTCACAACAGTCACTCGGGCCCTTGTGACCTCTAGGCTGGAATACTGCAATGTGCTCTACATGGGGCTGCCCTTGAAGAGCATCCGGTGACTTCAGCTAGTCCAGAATGCGGCCGCGCGAGTGATTGTGGGTGCACCTCGGTTCGCCCACATAACACCTATCCTCCGCGAGCTGCGCTGGCTACCTGTTGATCTCCGGGTGCGCTTCAAGGTGCTACTTACCACCTACAAAGCCCTTCATGGTAGTGGATCTAGGTACTTGAGAGACCGCCTCCTGCCAATTACCTCCTCACGACCCATTAGATCGCATAGATTGGGCGTCCTCCGAGTTCCATCTGCCAGTCAGTGTCGACTGGCAACTACGCGGAGGAGAGCCTTTTCAGTAGCAGCTCTGACCCTTTGGAACGATCTCCCCGTGGAGATTCGTACCCTCACCACCCTCCAGACCTTCCGCACAGCCCTCAAGACCTGGCTATCCCGTCAGGCCTGGGGTTAAAGATTATAATCCATCCCCGCCCGAATGTTGAATGAATGTTGCTTTACTCTTTTAATTATGTATTGTCCTATATGTCATTGTATGTTTCCCCTTCCTATATAAGTTGTAAGCCGCCCTGAGTCCCCTCAGGGAAAAGGGTGGCCTATAAATAAACTTAACCTAACCTAACCTAACCTAAAAACATCTTTGAGGTCCCAATATTCCTTTGGAATTCTTTCCTCCCCCTCAATTCTCTCCTGCCCCCTGGCTGCCAGTGTGGGGGTAGTAGTATCAGAGGTTGGAGTTTCAACTTTCCCCTCAGGGGGTGTGGTTGTTCAAATCCATAACCAACCCTCTCTCCAGTTTATGCGTGGGTTCCATCTACGGAGCCAGGGGAGTCCCAAGATAAGGCGCCGGTCCATCCCAGGGGCCACGATAAAAGTTATTAATTCCTGGTGGGTACCCATCCACATCTCGATGGGTTCAGTGGAAAAATGAGCAGGGCCCCCTCCCGCAATAGAACCATCAATTTGGCAAAAAGCAATAGGGACTTTTAAAGTCTTTAATTTTAAGCCCAGTTTCTCTACTATCTCAGGGCTTATCATGCAATGGGAACACCCAGAGTCTAATAGAGCTAAAATTTTCTCTATTGCGCCAGAGGACGGCACTCTGAGCTCAATTGGGATAAACATAGGACCAGATCGGGAACTTACCCAACGCTGAGAATTCTCATCCTCAGATTCATCAGACAAGCTGGGGCTTCCGTCTCCCTCCTTCTCTGGCTCGAAGCGTCGAGAAACATTCTCAGCAGTGAAGGCAGCCTCCCTCCTCTTGCTTGGAGTCTTCTCCGGTTTCCCCTCCCTCCGGGGGGATGGAGCAGGTTGAGTTAGTTTGACGCGGCAATTCATAGCACGATGCCCCTCCTTTCCACAGCGGAAACAAGTGAAAGGCTTAGCTTTGCTGGCAAAACTTCCCCTGCCTTCACTCCTTGGGCGGATGGGTTTTGGAGGTGCTGGGGGGTGGGATTTCTCAACTTCTCCCTCTCTCATGCAACGCAATCTGACTAAATCCAATTCCACGTCTGCCGCGTTTTCATATCAAGTTTCTAAACGACGGGGAAGGCGTCTGTTTATGCATTGCTGGTAAACATCTTTATCCAAGCCATCAGCGAATTGATCCAGCAAAGCCTCTTCCGACCACACCCTCATATAGGCTGACAATTCCTGAAATTCCTGCACATAGTCAGGCACAGTTTTCTTTCTCTGTTTAAGGGCCGTAAATTTCAGCCTAGTGCGATGCTCGGTCAAAGGGTCGTCGAACCTTCTTCTCATGGCTGCCATAAATTCATCAAAATTCCTCAGGAGAGGGGAATTGCATTTATGTAGCCCGACCATCCAGTCGGCCGCTTTCTTCTCCAAAGCCATTAACACCATTCTCACTTTAGTTTCGTCTGTTTCTAAATCAGGCCCATATATTTCCATATAATTCCAGACCTGAATGATAAACATCCCGAGGCCACTGGGGTCTCCATCATATTTTATGCTTAAGGGTGGGACCTTAGCCATCTGGCATCACCTGCCCCCCCCCTGCTCTTGGAATGTCTCTAGCCGCAGGTGGGGGAGGCTGGTTCTGGGTTTTCTTGTGCACATCCCACTTCGGCCCCTCCAGTTTCCCTTAAGCCATGCATTGAGTACCTTTTCTCCAGATCCTCTGTTGGCTCCCTTTCCACAGCTCTCTCTCGAATTCGACGTTCACTCCATGCCTCTTCGAGGAGCCTCATGGCGTGGGAGATTTTGTAGTCTTCTTCTCCAGTGCCACTCCAGTCAGCCGCTGGTTTTTTCTTTGGCCTCCTTCTCATGACTCCATCTTCTAATTCCTCAGGTTCCTCTTTCTGTCCCACACCCCAAGTCCATCTGGGATGGACGGCAGGTTCTTCCACTCTCAGTTCGGCCAGTCTTTCTGTTAGAGATGGTCCCGCCGCTGCCCCCACTTCTTCCTCCTGGTCGCTTTCATGCAAAGATATTTCTTTTCTTCTTGTGAGGGCACCCCCCCCCCCCCCCGGTAGTTGTTAGCTCCGGGATGGGTGCGATTGAGATTCAGCTTATTGTCAGCTGCGACTTCATTTAATAATCAGGAAATAAACCACTCAACTCAATTTGTTTGAAATTAAGTATACTTTTACTAATTATAAACAAACAAAGCTGAATCTGGTTAATTAGGCGCGAAAGCAAAGAATATCATGTATAATTCAATCCCCTCCCCTTGGCACCCCAGTCCATAGTCCAATTATAATGCACCCAACTGTCAGGTGGGAGATAACTTCAAAAGTCATCACCAGGATGGAATGCTGGACAGTTAACCTTGGCGGGAAACTCCCTTCCTCCACATGCGCAATGAGATGGTCAGGTCAGCGTCTAGAATCTTCCTCCAGCACATCATGATTCCCCTCCCAAATACCATGCCCCCCTCCCCATTACAATGGCAGCCGAAGCAGCAGCAAAGCAGAGGCTGACATCCTGCTTGTTTCTGCTTGTGTCTACCCAGAGAGGTATGCAAAGAATCTGCTGGAGCTTCTTTGGCAAGGAGCTTCCTGTTCCTCGTAGGATCCATCTGTGGACCTGAAACCAGATCCAGGTGAGAATTGCTCAGAGACACAACAAACATCCTTGCAAGGCGGTGGAAATGTGAATCACAAGTAGCACAGAGTTGGAACGGAGAATGCTATAAAGCTTATAGTCTGTAGTCATAGTCTCATAGTTTTCAGTTCTCCAGCTCATGGTTGTCCCAAAGGTGCTTTTTCAGGAGGCAACTGGACTTTCTGACGTTTCGCTTCTCATCCAAGAAGCTTCTTCAGTTCTGACTGGGTGGTGGGGATTGGAAGGATTTTTACTCCTTGGTCATTGCCTCCTTTTGGAGGGTCCTTGAAGCACTTGGAGGTTTCTCTGTGTCCTCAGAGTCAAATGGTTCCTCTAGTCTGCAATTTAAAACTCCATGTCAAACCACTGGATGAAATTAATTTTGATTTGAAATAAGGTATCGCTAGGCTAATTCTCAATATGCACCTGGGCCAGGCTGGAGTCCTGGGCCCACCAGTTACTAGGGGTGTCAACTGGTGGCCCATGGGCTGGATGTGTCATGCACCAGCCATACCCACCCCCAGCTCCACGAAGGCGAAAAAGTCACAATATATCACATGACATCAGTGTGACACAGCAAGTTTGACACCTGTGAACTAAAGGAACTGGATGGGCCAAAACAAACTCAAATCCTGATATTGGGACACCTGCTCCATTATTGACTCCAGGTGAAAAAGCAAAGGTTTCATCAACCAAAACTGGAACTTTTGCCCAATGCCAGTCATCTGCAGTTAATGCCCCTAACAGAGCCCAGAGCCCTGGTTGCCTCGCAATCAGATTATGGCAGTGTCCCTGCTTGACGCCACCTTTAAGATTGCCTGGACATTGCAGCTGGTGGTGAAGGAGGCTGTAGTTGGGTTGGCAGATGTTGTGTTGCAAATCACACTTGGGTGGGCACAACTGAACATGCTGCTTTGAACTAATAAAGCAGAGTCTGTCACCTGTAATTCTTTAGCCGGCTTTGCTAAGAGATGCGGCTGTCCTGAGCATCTGCAAATCTCCCTTTTCCTTTGGGTTCAATGCCTCTGTGGGTTTTTCTCCTTTGGAGCCCCTAAACATGATTTATTCCAATATTTGAGGGGCTGCCACAGAGAGGAGGGAGTCAAGCTGTTTTCCAAAGCACCTGAAGGCCATACAAGGAGTAATGGATGGAAACTGATCAAGGAGAGATTCAACCTGGAAATAAGGAGGAATTTCCTGACAGTAAGAACAATCCACCCTTGGAACAGAAGTTGCTTTCAGAAGTTGTGGGAGCTTCACTACTGGAAGCTTCCAAGAAGACTGCCATCTGTCAGAAATGGTGTAGGGTCTCCTTGGGGGGGGTGGACTAGGTGACCTACAAGGTCCCTTCCAACTCTGTTAAACATGATAAGCCCTGCCAAGAGCCATCACAATACATTAAAGAGAAGAATTATACTCCTAACAGTAAGCAGCTGGCAGTTGGAGAAAGAAAGCAACAGACATTAACATTCATTAATATCAGTTTTGCAGCTTTCTAAAATATAAACTCTGGCAGAAGCTCAGAAACAAGGATGGTAAATTCTTTCATCTGTGAAGAGCACTTCAAAGTGTATCAAAAGATTTCCTGAGACAAAAGGATTATTTAATATGACCATGAAGTGATGCTAATTTGTCCCCATGTTGGGCTGCTCCCTATGGCTGTTTTCCACTCATTCGCAATCACTCTAATTTAAATTGATCTCTGTATAACCAGTCAGCCTGGAAACTGGCGGCACCTCGGTCAAAGTGAAATAAATAAAATAGTACTTCTTTTACATATATACATTTTTATAGGTAGCAAAAAATAATGCAAGCAATTAAAACAGGGGAATATGGCAAGGCTCTGGAGCCTGATAACATCTTGGCAGGAATATTTAGACTGATGGGCAAACTGTTATCAGTAATTTAACAGTTATTGGTCAATAATTATTTGATGTAGCTATTATTCCAGAAGATCATCTTAATAAACTGTAAGTGCAAAAGGCTTCTATTACATAAGAATATTCCACTTCATACTCCTTCATAATCATCTGAGATATCTTCAGCCACCTCATCACCAGGCGTCATTTTGGGGTCTTCAGGCAGGAACCCCAATGACCCCTGGAGGCCTGGGGGAGAGAAGGTTTTGAAATGAAGAAGTACAGAATGGGATAATCTAGTCCAACCCCTCCCTGCTCAGTACAGAAATCATGGCTACAGCAATTGTTCATCTCATGAATGTGTAAATACTCTTTCTTTGAGTCTCTAGTTAACTTGAGCACAGTTTTTGTAGTGAAAAAACGGGCCAGAGGTTATTATCTCAACAAACAAATAATATGGCTTCTTCTAATGCAAGCCTTGGTGAAAGGGGAAAAATTGAATTCACAATTGAGTAAGAAAATAAACATAGATACAAGAAAGGAAAAAATGCTTTTATTGTAAAGTATGGAGAAACTACAACAATCAGTAGCCCCATAAGTAGCCCCATAAGATCTCTCTCTCTCTCTCTCTCTCTCTCTCTCTCTCTCTCTCTCTCTCTCTCTCTCTCTCTCTCTCTCCTCCCTCCCTCCCTCCCTCCCTCCCTCCCTCTCTCTCTCTCTCTCTCTCTCTCTCTCTCTCTCTCTCTCTCTCTCTCTTGTGTGTGTGTGTGTGTGTGTGTGTGAGAGTGATTTCTGGCTTTTCTCCTGAGAGCAATCCGAATCCTTCCTGCTTTTCACTGACTGACCCCGTCCTGCTCGGAGGCCTTGAGTCTGCTCCAAGCCACTCAACCACCGTCAGCCCTGCCTTGTCTCATTAGGGCAGAGACTCATTAATGCAGCCCCAGCACTGAAAATCAATCCCTTTAAGTGGAAATCGATAGCTGTAACTAATATTAATAGAGATTATGCTGCCTCTATTGCACTTTGCAGTTGGAAACGGATTATTTTTAGTAGCCATTCAGCTTCGCAGGCCAAGGGAAGGCTGGAGCTTTGCTGTGGTTGAGGGAGGGGTTCGCTGGCAGGAAGAAGGCAGGGAAGGCAAAGATTGGGAGGGGAGTGTCAGCCACAGCCTGCTATTAGATCTGGGGAGGGGTTACAAGGCAGACCGGCTATGAGGGGGGACCAGGCAGAGGAAGAAGCCACGGGGGTAAATGCTGCTTTGGCTGCTGGAACTGCAAGGGGGATATGAGGGCCGCCCATTCGGGGAATTGCAGCTCCTCTCGAGGCCAAAGACTTGTCCACGAAAAGCCCAGCTGCCCCTGGGGGACCTGCAGGAATGGGAGACCCCCGTGTGTGAATGTGTGACCCTTTGCCATGAATGACTTTTGCCTAAGGTGACCAGATTTTCAGATTGGTAAAGAGGGACACCTTTGACCGGGGTGGGGTGGGGGGGGGTGTTTGATTAAAAATTTTATACGGAGCAACAAAAATTTTCATACAAAGCAAAAATAGTATTGTAATATTTTTTTTATTTCAACATAACTACAATTTACAAATATAATACGTTTATTTACATCTATATTTATTAAATATATTGACAAAAATTATGTACAGTACAAATATAATACGTTTATTTACATTTATATTTATTAAATATATTGACAAAAATTATGTATAGTATAATTTTACTCTTTGGCATATTTCTCACTTGAGTGAATTTTTTTTAGTAGATTGCTGTCATTGTTTAAAAGGTCATGAAATTTTTCACACGAATTTGTTAAATTATATTTCACACATAAAATGGCTTTCAAAGTCTCAACACTTAATTGTGATTTTTCTGATGTCCACACTTGATTTACCGTAGAAAAAACGCGTTCAGTCGCAGCATTAGTTCCTGGTAAGGACAGCCGTATTCCACAATTTTTAATGCATTATTGTATGAAATATGGTTTGTTTGAAAATGATGAAATATTTCTAACCATTTGTTCTCTATTGTCATTTTTGCTGATGCCCAAGATTCAACCTTTTCCTTATTCATATATTTTTTTTAATAATGATACCTCAGTAAAAAGATTAGTTTCAGAAATATCACTTTTTGGGAAATTTTGATTAATATGATCGAATGATTTTTGCACATCATGCCAATCAAGTTCTTGTTTTAATGCAACCCAATTAAAATGTTCAATATCATTGTAATGTAGCGTCCACTCTTCTAAATAATCTACGCAGTTACTATAGAACTTTTTAACATGATTCATGGTGTCTGCACGATTTATTGCACCTTGTTCTTCTAGCTGGCTTATACTATTACGGATAGTTATGGGAATAAAAATATTTTCTAACCGCTCTTGACACTGAAATTTTAAATTATTAAGTTCATTTGCTACTTCGATTACCGAAATTTTGTCACCTTCAATAAGTTTTATACTATTTTGAAAAACAGCTGCTTGATTATGTACAAACTCTAGCCAAATTTTTGAAGATTCTTTTTCAAAAAACTCTTCTAAAATTCTAGGACATTTATCCTGTGATAGAAAGTAGGACTTCAAAGGATCGTATATTTGCAAAATTCTTTTGACAGCTGGCAAAAGAGCTAACCAGAGCGTTTTACTGTATCCAAGTATTTTGCGATATTCGACTTCCGCATTTTCACAAAATTCTTTAAGCATTTCAACGCACACAGTGTATATATAGAAATAAGAATATATTTTAACAATAATATTTTCCACATCTATGGGCAACAAGTCAGCAGCTGTTTCAATGGTGTTATGTATTATGTGCACGGCACAACCAACACCAATAATGTTTTGATTAAGGTTTTTGTTTAATTTATAAAAAATATTATTTGTACCTCTTCTCGCTTTTCCTCCAAAATTTGCATTCGTATTGTCTCCACAATATGCAATTATTTTATGTTTTAAATTGTTTTGTTCCAAAATATTAATAATGGAACTGAAAATTATTTGAGAAGTTTCGCCAGGCAAAGAAACAAAATCTAAAATTCTAATTTGTATTCCAGTTCCCGAATCAAAAAATCTAATAAGGGTTGGAAATAATTTGATATCCTTATGATTAGATGCATCAGAATATATGGATACAAAATTAATTTTCTCTAGATTTTTGTTTAATTCTGAAAATGCATATGGGGAAAGCACATTACGCACAATTGCCTCGGATTTTGTTCTAGCACAGGTAAATTTTTTGTTGAATAACTTTTTGACAACTTGTGATGTACAGTCCATAGATCTGAAGGAATGATTGTGATTAATAGCATGAAAAGACATAAGTCCTTCTGCTAATGTTAATTTCTTTTCTTCGTCTGCATACATTGGTTTACAAAAATATTCCTGCATTCTGGAGGAAGATGCAACAGCATCTACATATCTTTTATGTTTCTGCGTCTCCAAGTGCTTTGTAATATCATGCCTCCCACCATGCGAAATAGAAAATTCACCATTACATTTCTCACATCTTACTATGTGATCGCTTTTGGTTTTTTTAAGAAAAGGAAATTCACTTCTTAGATCATCGTTGAATTTGCATCCTCTTTTCTTACTCATTATGTTAATAATCTAAAAAGAATTAAAATTATATGATTTTATACGATATAAAATTCAACGAGGGTGAAACACACTAAATCTGGCAAAGTTGCCTTGCACCAACCTGGCCTGCCCATAGAATAGCAACCACTTTGAGACACATAAACCTGGTCTGAATATATTGCATCACAAAGAAAACATTTGCAAAAGGGAACATTTCTTGTAGTAAATATATTTTATAAACAATTTAAAAATAAAAATCCCCCCCAAATAATAAAAAAGGTATTCTATAAATAAAAAACCCTTAAAAACCATTGTTAAGTATTGCACCAGCAATAATTTATACTGTAACCATTTCAAACTGTTCCACACAGAATAAATTGAAGTAAAATCATTTAAAAAAATTCTATACTCAATACTTTGAAATGGACTCAGGAGTCATGATTGACACTGAGTGAATTTGCACTTTTAATAATCAGGAAGATACAATGGCATTGAAAAAAGTGACTGATGACCATTTTTCACACTTAGTGACCATTTTCACACTTAGCGACTGTTGTGGCATCCTCATGGTCATGCGATCAAAATGTTGATGTTTGGCAACAGATTCGTATTTCTGATGGTCGCTAAGTGTGAAAAATGGTCATCAGTCACTTTTTTCAATGCCATTGTATCTTCCTGATTATTAAAAGTGCAAATTCACTCAGTGTCAATCATGACTCCTGAGTCCATTTCAAAGTATTATGCATAGAAATTTTAAAAATGGCTTGTTTCAATTTATTTTGGATAGAATCTTTTTTTAAATAGTCTAAGACAATTTAAAAAAAGAATCAACACAGAATAACACTATTTTAAAAAATCATATGCAGAATAAATAAAATATTATTTTAAAATACATTAAAAAAATAAAAGAAAAAAACCCGGCTCACTTACCAGCAGGCAGGCAGAGTCAGCAGATCTTCGCAGCGATGGATGGAAGCACACAGGGAGCCTATATACACAACTGCAGTAACAATGACAATGATGAAGGATTGGATTGAGTTAAAGAATAAAAGAATTCTGATCTTAGAAGGCCATGACCTGCAGGCAGGCTGGCATAATTTCTTATGGAATGACAAACATAAAACACACAAATACTTTCAAAATAATTTAATTAGGAGAACTTTCCTGCACAATGGCTCAAAATAAAAAAAATCCACTATGTGAAAACCCCAAATTGGCTATCACCAACAGAAAGAACGACACAGCCAAATTTTACAGATTGGAACAAAATTCTAAGATACAGAGATCTAATTGACAGACAGGGAAATTTAAAAACAATTGAAGAATTGTCAGATCAGAATATGAAAGGTGATTGGCTAACCTACCTCCAAATTAAAACTAAATACAATAAAGACACTAAAATATATGGTATTGAAACAGAACCACACGAATTGGATAAAATTATTCAAAGTCTGGACAGAAAGATGATAGGGAAAATATACAAATTCCTCTTGAAGTATCAAATGGAAGAGGAAATTGTAAAAGAACCAATGATAAAATGGGCACAGAACTTTGGCTATAACATTGAACTAGATAAATGGGAAAAATTTTGGGGAATAAATTTAAGAATGACACTATCAATCCCATACAAGGAAAACCAGTACAAAATGCTTTATTATAGATGGCATCTGGCACCGTCAAGGTTGGCCAAAATTTCAACAAATACCTCGCTAAATTGCTGGAAATGTGATTCAATACATGGCACATATTATCATTTATGGTGGACTTGTGAAGAGGCAAAAAAATTCTGGAAAAGGATCAAAAATTGGTTGGAAGAAATAACAAAGGTTAAGTTAGATTGGAAACCTGAACTCTTTCTATTAGGAATTATACCGATGAAATACAAAAAAGAAATACAATATCTAATATTATGTATACTTACAGCAGCAAGGATAGCTTTCGCCCAGAAGTACAGGTGCCACCACGGCCATGCCGGCAGAAGCTCCGTGACCGAGTAGAAGTTCTCTGGGCGAGCGGCGGCGGCTGTTTCACTCGTGCAGAGAACTTCCACTCGGTTCCAGAGCTTCTGCCGCCCGTGGCGGCGCAGCACAGGGGCCTGTGACGCGAGGTGAAACTCCGCAAAGGGGGAGAAGGAGGAGAGGAGGGCTGTCTCCTCCCCCCAGCGCCTCCCGATTCCCACCGGTACCAGTCCATTACTCACCAGTTAAGCTAAGCAGCTGCAAGCAAAACAAAAGACGAAATGAAATGGAGACTCGCGCAGGCATGCTAAGCTAAGCGGAGTCCAGCCAGCTCACTGATTGGCTGGAGTCCAGGCCAATCAGTGAGCGGCAGGCTGGGCTGGCTTAGATTTTTGTGTAGATAGAACGGAACGAGCCAGCGAGCTAGGTGCTAGCAGCTGATGGGCGGGGGAGCGAGGGAGCTGCGAGCGCCAAAATAAAGCGGGTTTTTTTAAGGACAGCCCGGGACGTGGGAAAAATTATGAAAAGGCGTGCCTGTCCCACCAAATGCGGGACGTCTGGTCACCGTACTTTTGCCTGGCCTCTCTTTCTCTGACTCTGCCTTGCCTGCTTTGCAGGGCGGTTGTTGAAGGGGAAAAGGAGATGAAGCCCCAGAGAAAGGAGGGTAGGAAGAAGCAAGAAACGGGTTGCAGCACTTCTCTGGGGCAGCCCAGCTGCTGGCCAGGATCAAACCTAATGTAACAGGTTAATATGCACTCTGTGTGGCAGGCAGACCCTTCCCCCTTCCTGCTATGAGGCTGGGGCTGGGGCCCCCAGAGCAGTATGGAGCCCTTCAAGTGGTTGGTTTGACAATCACTTTGATTGGTGGGGGGGAGTTATTGGATTTTGAATTTGGAGTTGTATTTCTGAAAGCCGCCTGGAGATAGGCAAGTGAGTTGGGCTGTCACACCTGCCCTGACTTGGGTTCTTAGGAAAGAAAGACCCTCCATTGGAGTGAAAGGTATGCTTTTACTAAAAGCCAAGTGTCAGGCCTGCATTTATATTCCTTTTAGAATTTTGGCCTGCCACACTTTCTCTTATTTCATTATGCTGTTTCATTAGTATAGTCGATGGGAGGGGGGAATAGAAGGAGTAGGATTGTGGAATGTATTGTTTTTCATTCTTTACTAGAAGCCAAGGTCATCCTTTGTCTCCGCACTTTCACACCTGGCCGGAAGCAGCTGGGTGGAGATGCCAGCATGGAAGAAGAAGAAGATTGGACCATGTGATGGACTGTGGGTGTGGGGTGACTTTTAACTGGGTGGGATTCCGATGTAACTTCCAGAGTTGGAATCCCACAGCACGATGCCAACATGCCTGTCTTATTAAATTGGAACTTTAAGCATAGTTTTGCCTTCGACTCTGATTTAATTCTGCATGGTATTTGGAATGCTGACACCAAGAGGTTCAGTACAGCAAAGCCAGAACTAAAGTTTTGCACGTGAAGGTTCCTCACTTAACTTTGCTTTTCCTATTCTGCACCCTCTTTTATCTCCCTATAGACCAGTTACATTCAAAGGAATTATTTTGGTAACAGTCCCTGCATTGGCGGGCTAGACGGTGAGCCATTATATTCCCCTCCCAGGGACCATGAGCCTATGTCTCAGAAAGGCACAATGAGTAGTTTGGGTGTTGCCCTTTCCAGCAGTTCCCTCTCCCCATGGTCAATGGCAGGCTGGCATCTATCAGAGCAAGGCTGACAGCTCAGGAGGGCATTTCTGACATATACATTTGCTAAATAAATAAACATTTTTAAAATAGATTAATGAGCAAGATAGCAATAGCAAAAGCACTTACACATACACCACTTTAAGAGCCATGGTGGTGCAATGGTTAGAGTGAAGTACTGCAGGCTACTTTTGCTGACTGCTGGCTGCCTGCAATTTGGCAGTTCAGTTCTCATCAGGTTCAAGGTTGATGCAGCCTTCCATCCTTCGGAGGTGGGTCAAATGAGGACCCAGATTGTTGGGGGCAAGAGGCTGACTCTGTAAACCACTTAGAGAGGACTGTAAAGCGCTATATAAGTCTAAGTGCTATTGCTATTGCTACAGTGCTTTCCTGGTGAGATTTGAACTGCCAAATTGCAGGCAGTCAGCAGAGGTAGCCTGCAGTACTGCACTCTAACCACTGCACCACCGTGGCTCGTGTTTGTTTGTTTGTGTCAGAAGCATCACAATTAAAATAAGGTATACTATATGACATAAAAATTAAAATATAAAATATCAGATGAAAATTGGTACAAGTTAAACCGATCCAGAAACTAGCAACATTAATGGTGTTCTGTTGCACTGCCATGAGGTTCTTAAGCGTACACTGATCAGGACACAAAGCGCGGGTATACACATGTGTGGTTGTCTGCAAGTCACCACAATCACAAAGAACAGAAGCCACTGCATAGGCCCATTTGTTCAGAGGGTCTCTGGATCTTATACCCATGCAGAGTTTATTCAATGGTTTCCACACTGCCCAGCTTTCGCCAGACTCCGATGCCAGCTCCTCTGTTGGTGCCACCCAGTGTTGGTCCTTTATAACTTTCCAATTTCTGAATTGAAATTGCTCAAAGTCTCCCATTGACTAAGGGAGCTTTTCCTGGATTCTAATCTCTGATGTTCTGGCCATAGAGAGAGCAAGATTGTAGTCCTTATTATTATTATTTTTTATTATTACACAGACAACAATGGGAAAGGGAGAAGATGGGGAAAAAAAGAGAAAAAAAGGGGGGGAGGGGAAACCCATCTTCACATACAATATGTCGTTTGATCACAGGTGCATATACATCCCGTATCTCTCTGTTGTATATTTAATAAACACCACAATAAGCTAGGGTTTAAAAAAAAAAAAAAAAAAAAAAACAAGAAAAAAAAGGGTGGGGGGAGGGGGGAGGCCAAAAAGGACAAAAAAAAATCCAAAAAAGGGGGGGGGGAAGCCATCATCACATGCAGCATGTCGTTTGGTTACGGTTGTTTTAACATCTACATCTTCAAATAATATTTACCATCTCAGATATTTCCTCTAATGTAACTAAAGGCCTCATTTTCCTTCTACAACATATATTCAGTTAACATTAGCCTTGTTTTCCCCCAGAGAGTATACTTCTATTCATTGTTAACCTTGCATTTCATACCTTCAAACAGAGATCTTATTCCTTCATTGTTCAACAAGGCATCGCTGCCTATATATACCAGTTTTCATTTGTTCCCCTATTAGAATTGCCTTATCAGCAGCGAAATATCATTATAGTAAGTTCTTAACCTTATACATTATATCACCAGACCTTATATTAGTACTTCCTTATATCATTGTTGAATTATTTCACAGCATAATTATATCATCATTTACTTTTTCCAACTAAGGCATAAGTGTATCATTTTTCATTTCCAAAATTTTGTTTTTTTCCCCTTAGCCATTGATAAAACAAATCCCATATCTTATAAAATTGTTCATCCTCTTGCTCTCTAATTTCAAATGTCAATTTACTCATTTCGGCACAGTCCATTATTTTTCGAATAACTTCTTCCTCTTTTGGTATTGTTTCATTTTTCCAGTTTTTTGCAAATACAATTCTGGCTGCTGTTAACACATTTACAATCAGATATTTTAAGTCTTTGTTGTAGGTTTCTGGTAAGATTCCCAATAAAAAGACCTCTGGTTTAAAGTCTATTTGTTTGTGTATCATTTTCTCCAACCACATGTGGATTTTAGTCCAGTATCTTTTGGCTTCAGTGCAAGTCCACCACATGTGGTAGTATGAGCCAGGTATCTGGTGACATTTCCAGCACTTTTCTGATTTATTCTTGAACATTCTTGCGATTCTGGTCGGGGGTAGATGCCACCTGTAAAACATCTTATACAAGTTTTCTCTATATGCAGTAGACATTGTCATTTTGTAATTTTGAGACCACAATTTCTGCCAATTCTCTAAATCAATCCCATACTTAAAAAATTTTCCCCAAGCAATCATAGTTTCTTTAACTTGTTCTTCATGCAATTTAAACTCCAATAAATATCCATATAGTTTTTAAATTACTTTTTCATCAGTACCTGTTAGAATTTTGTCTAGCTCAGTCATTTTATTATAGAGACCTTTAGTTTTTCTATCTTCATTATATCTAGATTGTATCTGTACATATGAATACCAGTTCATTTCCATCCCTTCTTGCTTCAACTCTTGGCTAGATTTGAGCTCACCCTCTGTATTCAATAATTCTGTATATCTAACTGTTTGTTCCTTTTTATGTATTATCGGATACGAAAAAGCTTCAATTGTTGATGTCCAGACTGGAATTTTTAAATAATGTAATTTTTTAATCTTTTCCCAATTTAACAACAACGCCTCCCTTATATAATGTCTTCTAAAATAACCACGTGGTTTAGTTCCCTTATACCATAAGAAAGCATGCCATCCCAACAGCAAATTGTGACCTTCTACGTTCAATAATCTAGAGTTTTTTAATGATATCCACTCCTTAATCCACATCAGATTTGCTGCCTGATAGTATAGCTCCCAATCGGGTAGCCCAAAACCTCCTCTTAGTCTAACATCTTGTAGTAATTTAAGTTTTATTCTAGCTTTTTTCCCTTGCCAAATAAATTTCAAAACTATTTTATTTAAATCTAGAAAAAAATCCTTACCCAGTCTGATTGGGATTGTCTGAAACAGATATAGAATTCTAGGTAAAATATTCATTTTAATTGTGGAGATTCTTCCCATCATTGATAAATGCAAGTTTTCCCATTTCTCCAAATCGATTGCTATTTGTCGTTTTAATCTGATATAATTATCCTCTTTAAGAGTGCTACATCTAGGTGATAAATGTATCCCCAAATATTTAATCTTACTTGTGTTTTGAATCTGCAACATTTCTGACAACTGTTCCTTTTGTGTAGCTGGGATATTCTTTGTCATGATCTTTGTTTTATCTTTGTTTATTTTCAAGCCTGCTACTTCTCCATATTCCTCTATTCTTTCTAACAATTTGAGTGCGGTTTCTAATGGATCTTCAAGAATAAAAACTAAGTCGTCTGCGAACGCTTGCAATTTATACTCTTCTCTCTTAATTTTCATTCCTCTTATTTCTTCTTCTTCTCTGATCTTTCTATTTAAGACCTCTAGTGTTAGGACAAAGAGTAACGGTGATAATGGGCAGCCTTGTCTTGTACCTCTCTTTATTTCAATCGGTTCTGTTAGTTCTCCATTTACCATTATCTTTGCTGCTTGTTTCTGGTATATCATTCGTATAGTTTGGGTGAATTTCTTGCCAAAGTTCATCTGCTCCAGTTGCAAAAACATAAACTGCCAATTCACATTATCAAAGGCCTTCTGCGCATCGAGGAACATCAGTGCCAATTGTTTTTCTGGGTGGGCCTCATAGTATTCCAAGGTATTCAAAGTTATTCTCATATTGTCTTTGATTTGTCTTTTAGGTAAAAAGCCATTTTGATCTGAATGAATGAAGCCATTTAAGTATTTTTTAAGTCTCTCAGCTAGTATAGATGCAAATAGCTTGTAATCTGAATTTAATAAAGAAATTGGTCTATAATTCTTGATTTGTGTTAAATCAGTCTCTTCCTTGGGTAGTAATGTGATATACGCTTCTGACCATGACTTCGGTATTTGGTTCTCAGTCATCACTTCATTCATGACTTGTAGGAGTGGGAGGGTCAATATTTCTTCAAATGTTCTGTAGAATTCCACGGGTAGGCCATCTGGTCCTGGGGCTTTCCCATTATTTTGTTTTTTAAGTGCCTCTGTTAGCTCCATCATTGTTATTTTACTTTCTAACATTGTTCTAGTTTCATCTGGTACCTGGGGGAGATTGGCATCTTGTAGATACTTTTTGACTCGTCCCTCCTCCACCTTCTCTTGTTCATAGAGTTTAACGTAGTAGTCGTGTATAATATTTTTTTTCCGGTATTTCCATACTGAATTTCTCCTTGTTTATCTCTTAGTTGAGGTATTTTCTTTGTTTCTCTCTCTTTTTTCAACTTATATGCCAACCACCTGCCTGGTTTGTTTGCATTTTCAAAATAATTCTGTTTGGCACCTCTAATTTTTTGTGCCAGTTCTTCCTTTTCTAATAGGTCCATTTTGTGTTTAATTATGTCCATTTTTATTTTAACATCTTTTTTTTGTGGTGTTCTCTGTAGATCTCTTTCAAGTATTTTATAGTCATTGTCTAGAGCTTTATGCATTTGTCTTTTCTTTGAGTTTCTCTTCCTTGTGTAATCTATTGTCAAACCTCTGATAACAGCCTTCATTGTATCCCAGAGATTCTGCAACGACGTATCTTCTTTCCTATTTTCTTTAAAGAAAAGGACTAGCTCTTTTTCCATTTTTTGTACAAACTCTTTTTCTTTCAATATAGTGTTATTTAGTGTCCATCTAGGTCTTGCCCTTTGGCCTTTCCATTTAGTTAAAATTGGATTGTGGTCCGCCCAGGTACTTGCTTCAATCTCAATTTCTTTTATGTTGGAGCTCAACTCCGCTGAGACCCATATCATATCTATTCTAGAGAATGAAGAATGTCTATTTGAGTAGAAGGTATATTGTTCTTTTTTAGCATTTCTTTCTCTCCATATATCTTTTAGATTTAGTTCATCTGTCATCCTAAAAAAAGATTTCGGCAGAAGCTTCCTATTTAATTTTTTTGTTTTATGTGTTTTATAGTCCATATTTTGATTCACAATGCCATTAAAGTCTCCCATCATACAAATATCAGCATAGTCTAGTTCCAAAACTTTTTTGTGTAGTTTTTTGTAAAATTCATCTTGTTTTTCATTGGGGGCATAGATTCCAATTAGGAGTGTCTTTTTGGTATCCATAATTTCCACCATCAAAATTCTTCCCTCTTCCTCTGCGTAGACTACTTTTGTTGGGATGTTGCCTTTAATATAAAAGACCACTCCTCTTTTCTTGCAATTTGCCAATGATGAAAACATTTTCCCAAGCTTTGGTTGAGTTAGTAAATGTTCATATTTCTTTTGAATATGTACTTCTTGCAGACAAATTATGTCAAGTTGTAATTTCTCTAATTTATGAAATACTTTCTTCCTTTTAGTTACCGAATTAAGTCCATTAATGTTAATTGTGATCATTTTTCTTTCTTCCATGTTTATACTTTATATACAGGATTTATCGCTCTAGTAGATCTAGGTTCTCGTTTTTCTTTGCGGCTCCCATTCCCTGTCTCCCCTTCTTTCTCACTTCCACCTACTGCTCCTTCTATTTTTTCGGTCGCGGTTGCAGGTGGTTCCAGTATTTGTATCACTGCATCGACTTTCCCTGCTTTCTCCCCCGTTTCTCTAAAGTATTCTTCGTAGAAAGCTTCTGCCTTCTCAGTTGTATCTATCCTGTATCTTTGTCCTTGCCAAATACATAGTAAACCTTCCGGTATGAGCCATCTGTAGTTAACACCTTTTTTTATCAATACTTTAGTCAGAAATTGATATTCTCTTCTCCTCTCTCTCACCTCTCTTGGAATTTGTTTGAGTACTACAATCTCCTTACCTTTATATTCTAATTTTCTATCTCTCATTTTCTGTAAGATTTGTGATTTAATTGTTTTCTTAGTAAATCTTACATGTACTTCCCTTGGAAGAGCATTTCTCATTGCATATCTTGTGTATACTCTAAAAGTCTCATCAATTGTTTCTTTTATTTGGTCTTGGGACATCCCCAGAACATCTATCAAAATATTTGAAATTATCTGAACTAAGTCCTCTCCTTTTTCTTCTTCTATGTTTTGAAATCTTAAAAAAAATTCAGACCTGTCCATCTCCCATCTTAGTATTCCACTGCTCTCTCTTTCTACATCACTTAGTCTGATCTCTAGCTTTTCAGTTTTCTTCTCTCCTTCTTGAATCTTATTTTCAATTTTTTGAATCCTATTTTCGTATTTCAGCATCCAGTTGTGTATACTTTCTACTTTTCCTTCCATATTATCAACTTTTTGCACTATGCTTTGGTTTTGTTGTTCCATTGCCTCCATTTTTTTACAAGGGTATCGTTTCCTGATTGCATCTTCTGCATCATTTGTATAAGTGTTTCAAAGTTGGCTTCCTTCTCTTTTTCCTGATGGGACATCGTCTGTGTTGTCCTCTGGCCTCCCGCAGGTGAGGGGACAGGGGTTGATGTAAAGCCAGAGGCAGCTGCTTTTCTACTCATAGCCAATTAGTATTAGAGGGTGGAGAGTTATAAGTATAGTGGATTAAGTACATAAAGTACACAGAGGAGAGGGGGGGGAGAATAAGAAAAGGGGGGAGAAGAGAAAGGGAAGGAAAAGGGAGAAGGGAGAGAAAAGGAAGGAAAGAGAAAGGAACTTTTTTTTTGTTTCAAAGATGAAAGGAATGCAGTAAGAGTACAATAGAATATATATATATATAAATAAAAGAATATGAAATAGTAAAAAAGAAAAAGAAAACACCCCCCCTCCAAAAAGGGAAGAAGAGGTGCTTCAGCTACAAGTGAGAAAAGGAAAAAGCAGAAAAAAATGTAAATAGTCAAGAGGTGATCCAGAGGTTAAAAAGAATAATCAAAACAGAAAAGAAAAAAAAATGTAAAAGATCAAAAGGTCGATGGTGATGCTCAAAAAAAAAAACCTCAATGTCGATGTCTCCACAGCAGATAATATGAAAATGGTGTTGAGAGATGAAAGGATGCCAACAAGCTAAAACAAATGATTTTTTCTGGACTCTTTTTCCCCCCCCCTAAGATAAGAGTCTCTCCAAGGTCACACTCAGCTTTGCTGTTTTATCTAACAGGTTTCCAGCTGCGTAAATACGTAAATCAAATGCATTACAGGGGGGATTTTAATAACAAAGTTCAAGTCCACAAGATGGCAGTGTTGGCTTATAATTTGTAGTTTACAGCTTGTTTTAGTCCGTTCCGTGGCGTTTGTTAATTACTAATTGTAAAAAAAAAAAACATCAAAAGGGCTGGGAAGCAACGAAGAAAACCAAACAACAACAAAAAACCAGATCTTCAAAGCACTTTAAGTTTAAAATTTAGTGCCCCATTAGATTCAAAGTTAAAGATATCGACAACAAAAAGAAGGAACGCAAAAAGCCGATTTAAATTACAGGAAAGTCCAGCCCGGCTTCCAGGAATTAAAAAAAAAGGAATAGAAAAATAAATTTCCAAATGGCAAACATTTATCACCGCCGCTTTTCTCACTTATCAGCCTTATTTTAAACTAAGTTTCCAAATTTAGAGTGTTCTCTTTCCAATAAGAAAAAAGGATTTAAAACTCATACCAAACGACATGTCCATATCCAGCTCTCTGTCTGGGCTATTGCAGTTGTAGTCAGCGTCGAGCTGATCCGGAAGTCACTGGATTAGGAAGGCTTTCCTTAGGTTCCCAGAGATTTTGCGAACATCTCTGGGACCACTGGAGTTCCCCCCACGTCACTGTCTCTACGGGACAGCTTAGATTCAAACGAATCGTCCAAAAAAAGACCCCGGTATAGATGGTCATTCAGGAACTGCCTGAAGGTCCATCTTCTCACTGCTAAGCCCCACCTTCTTCCGATTGTAGTCCTTATTTAAGGACCATTTGTTCAGCTACTGATCAAAGCCAATGCTGAACGAGGGGGGTTTATGGCAGACCAAATGTATGACTGTTGTAACAGCTCTATGGTCACGTGATTCCCATGCACTTGCTATGGGTTGCCAAGCGTCCCTCCATCATGTGTGATCCCCCTGTGCAAACTTCCCTGCTGGCTTCTCCAACAAGTCAGTGGGGAAACCACAGGGATTCTACAAGCCACTGCTCCCTCCCTCTGGCTCGGGGGGGGGGGGGTTGTTTGACTGAAAAATGACCATCCCAAAATCCAACCAGGATTTCCCACTTGGATTTTTGGAGGGATTTTTTTCACCCAGCCTCCTTGGGAGCGAAAGCCTCACTTGGCTGAAGGACTCCATCCTGTGTGGAATTAAATCAATCTGTCGGGCATCATTTCTGCTGTCAAGAAGGCTGAGCGAAAAAGGGCCATGTGGAGAGATTTCTTGAGAGCAAAGGGGCTGCCTGATGCATGGATTTTGCCTGGGTCCGAGCAGCAGGCTCAGATAGTGAAAATCTTTATGCTTCTCCTAATAAGAGGGGCAAATTGCTTTTTTACTTTTTTTTACTTTTACTTTTCTCTTTCTTGCACTTTTTATTCTCTTTGTTATTATTGTAGTTAAAACTTTTAATATAAATATTATTTGAAAAATCGCAGGATTTTTCCTGCAATTCCTGAACTAAGAAATAGCAGAAACTAATTTCTCTTCTTTCCACCCCAGGAGGTCTGGGAAAGCAATGAGGAGGAAGGGATGGGCCTCTCCAAAGCTCTGTCTGCAGGGAAGGCGAGAGCAGGGGTGCTGGCTGTGGCAGAGACCCCACAAAGGGACGCTCTCATATCTGAAAAAAGGCCGATTGGAAACTCCTCCACCTCCAGCTATTTATTTTATTTATTTATTTCGTCAAGCATGTATTAGATAACATCCTTGGATGGATGGATGGAAGGATGGATGAATGGATG
The DNA here is from genome assembly GCF_051295495.1 of Thamnophis sirtalis. NCBI lineage: Eukaryota > Metazoa > Chordata > Lepidosauria > Squamata > Natricidae > Thamnophis > Thamnophis sirtalis. The sequence continues at coordinate 25,214,489 of NW_028261382.1, forward strand.
GATGGATGGAAGAAAGGATGGATGGAAGGAAGGATGGATGGATGAGTGGAAGTATGGAGGAATGGATGGATGGATGGATGGATGAATGGAAGGATGGATGGAAGGATGGATGAATGGAAGGATGGATGGATGGATGGAAGGATGGATGGAAGAAAGGATGGATGGAAGGAAGGATGGATGAATGGAAGGATGGATGGATGAACGGATGGATTGATGAATGGAAGGATGGATGGATGGAAGGATGGAAGGATGGATGGATGGATTGATGCATGGAAGGATGGATGGATGGATGGAAGGATGGATGGATAGAAGGAAGGATGGATGGATGGAAGGAATGATGGATGGATGAATGGAAGGAAGGATGGATGGATGGAGGGAGGGAGGGATGGAGGGATGGATGGAAGGATGGATGGAAGGATGGAGGGAGGGAGGGAGGGAGGGATGGAAAGATGGATGGAAGGATAGATGGATGCATGGATGCATGGAAGGATGTATGGATGGATGGAAGGAACGATGGATGGATGGATGGATAGATGGATGAATGGATGAAAGGATAGAGGGAAGGAAGGATGGATGTGTGGAAGAGTGGAAGGATGGAAGGATCTATGTATGTATGTATGTATGTATGTATGTATGTATGTATGTATGTATGAAAGAAAGGATGGATGGATGGAAGGATGGATTTATGGATGGATGAATGAATGAATGAATGAATGGAAGGATGGATGGATGGATGAATAGATGAAAGGATGGATGAAATGAAGGATGGAGGGAAGGATGGATGGATGAATGAATGGAAGGATGGATGGATGGAAGGATGATGAATGGAAAGATGGATGGAAGGATAGATAGATGGATGGATGGATGGATGCATGGAAGGATGTGTGGATGTATGGAAAGAATGATGGATGGATGGAAGGATGGATGGAAGGATGGAAGAATGGATGGATGAATGGAAGGATGGAAGGATGGAAGGATGGAAGGATGGATGAATGATGGATGGATGGAAGGATGGATGGATGAAGGATGGAAGGAAGGATGGATGGATGAATGAATGGAAGGATGGATGGATGGAAGAATGGATGAATGGAAAGATGGATGGAAGGATAGATAGATGGATGGATGGATGGAAGGATGGAAGGATGTGTGGATGTATGGAAAGAATGATGGATGGATGGATGGATGGATGGATGGATGAATGGATGAATGATGGATGAATGGATGGATGGATGAAAGATGGATGGAAAGAAGGATAAAGGAAGGATGAAGGATGGTGGATGATGGAAGGATGGAGGATGGAAGGATGGATGGATGGAGGATGGAAGGATGGAAGGATGGATGAATGATGGATGGGATGGATGGAAGGATGGATGGATGGATGGATGGAAGGATGGAAGGAAGGATGTATGGATGGATGAATGGAAGGATGGATGATGGAGGGGAGGAAGGGATGTATAAGGATGGATGGATGGATGGATGGAGAAGGATGGAGGTGGATGGATGGATGTGAGGAAGAGTGGAAGGATTGGAAGGATGTATGTATGTATGTATGAAAGATGGATGGATGGAGAAGGATGGATGAAATGAAGGATGGGGGAAGGATGGATGGATGAATGAAGGGAAGGATGGATGGATGGATGGATTGAAGGAAGGATGGATGAATGAATGGAAGGATGGATGGATGGATGGATGGAAGGAAGGATGGATGAATGAATGGAAGGAAGGGATGGATGGATGGATGATGGAAGGATGGATGGATGGATGGAAGAATGGATGGAAGGACAGCTAGAAGGATGGATGGATGGAAGGATGGATGGATGGAAGGAAGGATGGAAGGATGGATGGATGGATGGAAGGATGGACGGAAGGACAGATAGAAGGATGGATGGATTGAAGGATGGATGGATGGATGGATGGTTTGATGGATGGAAGGATGCAAGGATGGTGGATGGATGGATGGATGAAAGGATGGATGAAAGGATGGATGGATGGATGGAAGGATGGATGGATGGAAGGACAGATAGAGGGATGGATGGAAGGATGGATGGAATGATGGATGGATGGATGGATGGATGAAAGGATGGGTGGATGGATGGATGGATGGATGGATTGTGGGAAGGATGGAAGGGTGGAAAGATGGAAGTGTGGAAGTGTGGATGGGTGGATGGGTGGAAGGATGAATTGATGACAGGATGGATGGATGGAAGGATGGATAAATGGATGGAAGGAAGGATGGATGGATGGATGAAAGCTTGGATGGATGGATGGTGGGAAGGATGGAAGGATGGAAGGGTGGAAGGGTGGAAGGATGGAAGGATGGAAGGATGGAAGGGTGGAAGGAAGGATGGAAGGATGGAAGGATGGAAGGATGGATGGATGGATGGATGGATGGAGAAGGATGGATGGAAGGATGGATTGTAGGATGGATGTTGGAATGATGGATGAAGGTTGGATGGATGGATGGATGGATGGAAGGACAGATTGAAGAATGGATGGGAGGATGGATGGAAGGAAGAAAAGATGGAAGGACAGATAGAATGATGGATGGAAGGATTGATGGATGATGGATTGATGGGAGGATGGATGGATGGATGCAAGGAAATACGGAAGGATGTATGGATGGAAGGATTGATGGATGATGGATTGATGGATTGATGGATGGAAGGATGGATGGATGGATGGAAGGAAGAAAGGATGGATAGATGGATGGATGGAAGAAAGAATGGATGGAAGGACGGATGGATGAATGAATGGAAGGATGGATGTATGGATGGAAGGATGGATGAAAGGATGGATGGTAGGATGGATGGATGGAAGGATGGATGGAAGGAAGAAAGGATGGAAGGACGGATGGATGGATGAATGGAAGGATGGATGGATGGAAGGATGGATGAAAGGATGGATGGTTGGATGGATGTATGAAAGAATGGATTGATGGAAGATGGATGGATGATGAATGGATGGATGGATGGATGTATGAAAGGATGGATGGATGGATGGATGGATGGAAGGATGGATGGAAGGATGGAGGGATGGATGGATGGATGGATGGAAGGATGGATGGATGGAAGGATGGATGGAAGGATGGATGGATGGAAGGATGGATGGATGGATGGATGGAAGGATTGATGTTTTATGTTTTATGTTTTATTGCAAATTTATATGCCGCCCTTTTCCCTGAGGGGACTCAGGGCGGCTTACAACAATAAAGGGAAGGGGGTGCAAGACAAAACTTAAAAAGAAAAAAAAATCGTGATTAAAAGGAATTGGTCATAAAAACACAACATTCACTCAACATTCGGGTGGGGTGAGAGTAATCCTATCCCCAGGCCTGACGGGATAGCCAGTTCTTGAGGGCTGTGCGGAAGGCCTGGACTGTGGTGAGGGTACGGATCTCCACGGGGAGGTTGTTCCATAATGTCGGAGCTGCAACTGAGAAGGCTCTCCTCTGCGTAGTCGCCAGTCGGCACTGACTGGCGGATGGAATTCGGAGGAGGCCTACTCTGTGCGATCTGATGGGACGCAGGGAGGTAATTGGCAGGAGGCGGTCTCTCAAATAGTCAGATCCACTACCATGGAGCGCTTTATAGGTGGTAAGTAAGACCTTGAAGTGCACCCGACGATCAACAGGTAGCCAGCGCAGCTCACGGAGGATTGGTGTTATATGGGCGAACCGTGGTGCGCCCATGATCACTCGCGCGGCCGCGTTCTGGACTAGCTGAAGTCGCCGGATGCTCTTCAAGGGCAGCCCCATGTAGAGCACATTGCAGTATTCCAGCCTAGAGATCACAAGGGCTCGAGTGACTGTTGTGAGAGCCTCCCGGTTCAGGTAGGGCCGCAACTGGCGCACCAGGCGAACCTGGGCAAATGCCCCCTGGTCACAGCCGACAAATGGTGGTCAAAACTCAGCTGTGGGTCCAGGAGGACTCCCAAGTTGCGGACCCTATCTGAGGGGAATAAATTTTGCCCCCCCAGCCTGATTGATGGAACGTTAACCAAATTTTTGGGAGGAAACACAACAGCCACTCGGTCTTTTCCGGGTTGAGTACCAGTTTGTTAGCTCTCATCCAGTCTTTAACAGCCTCAAGGCCCCGGTTCATCAC